>NC_089871.1:1116821-1141821 GCF_036373705.1 Amia ocellicauda | reverse complement strand
GTGCGCTGACTTAGGGCTGTACAGAGCAGGACAGACCCCTCAGAGGGGCAGCTTCTCACGGCAACAGTGATCGACACACCGCCACTCAGCTCCTGCCCAGCCGGGCCGTTCCTCCGGGGTGGCAAACGAGACCAAAGGCGAAGTAATTAGATGGGTTTCCAACACGCTGGGCGCGGGTTGCCCATTGTGTGCCACTGTGTTTGAACAATTGGTGGTTGCCTGGTAACACAAACACAATCACCAATCAACAATTGCAGTTAAAATCAGGTTTATCCAGCTGCTCCTCTATCAATTAGTTTAATTGTGTTTGGCGTAGTCCAAGAGCAGTTATGGAAGTGCCCATCTTCCATTTATAGAGGAAGCGTTCCTGTTCAACATATCATCCAGGGAGTCCCAACTCTAAGCCTGGGTTTAAATCCAGGAAGGCTACTGGCAATCGTGTTGAACCAAAACCAAAGATCCGAAGCCCAGGGAGAAATGATATGAGCTGAACGTGAACCAAGCAGCTTGAAGGGGTGAAAGGAGAGGGCAACAGGTCCCAGCCTGGGACATAGAGTCACGCTGGAGCCCCACCCCACCACTCTGAGGGTAACCGGCCATTACTGTGGTTCCACACGTGAAATCAGTTGGCTTTTGGAGATCATAATAAATAAGAGAAAATGTATCATAAGAACATAAGAAAGCGTCCAATCGAGAGGAGCCCATTCGCCCCATCGTGCTGGTTTGGTGTCCATTAAGGAATAGGGTGTCTGACACTCCACTCTGGGTCCTCGGGTTTTCTACCCCTTAACAACTGCCCCCATACCACCCCCTGCTAATTATCATTATACTTTAACTTAAGAACATAAGAAAGTGTCCAGTCGAGAGGAGCCCATTCACCCCATCGTGCTCGTTTGGTGTCCATTAATAACTACGTGATCCAAGGATCCTATCCAGTCTGTTTTTGAATGTTCCCAAATTGTCTCTTCAGCCACATCGCTGGGGAGTTTGTTCAGATTGTGACGCCTCTCTGTGTGAAGAAGTGTCTCCTGTTTTTGTCTTGAATCGTTTCGCATTGGGAACGATCCCCTCCCTGATGACATCTTCAGAGGCAACAATTATGTTGGAATCAAGGACGCAAGGAGGGCCGGAGTCATTGGCAGGCAACACAATGGGGTGAAATACAGGTTATCACATTAAAACACAACACAATTGTCTGTTCTTAGTTTTTTTCTGCATCATCTTGGTCCCGTAAGGTGTGTCTCCCCCCCGAGCAAGTTCTTCTCTGGGGTGGAGCTCAGCGACAAGCCATCCGACCTGAAAGACCGGCCTCCTGCCGTTTCGCAGCGCCCTGTCACTAATTAGAAACACATGCTCGCCGTTGCCTTGCACATTCCTCACATGGCTGACCTGTCCTCGGCCCCGAGTCCCACACCGGACCGGCAGCACGAGGCCACCAGCAATCGCTGCTCCAAATACGGGCTGCGGCGAGACAGTGCTGCACAAGGTCACACGTTGTGCAGAAGACGGGAAAAACTGGTTCAGTAATTGTCTGCTTTTGGTGTTTTTTAAACGTACATTTTGTATGTTTTTGTTGTGCTTGTTTTTTTTCTTCAGAGCCTTTCCCCATTTAAACTTTTAAGACGCTTCAATGAATAACTGAAATCAAACAAGGAGTGCCACCAAAGGGATTAATTTATCTGTGTTCATGGCTGCACATAAATGAACAAGACTTTGATTTATTGCACTAGGAAATTAACAACATTAGTTTTTATTTATTCAATGTGATTCCCACGGTTAGGGGCGATCCCATGACTCTACACTAATGTCGGGCTGACACGCGGCCCAGGCTGAGCAAATGTGCTTCGGTCTGGGCTTGGGGTACTGTGCACTTTGGGGGATTAAGGTGAGATGAAGTTATGACTGCCCTGCCATCGTGAGCATCCCCCCCGCCCCGCTCTCTCCCTCTGTCTGCTCAGAAAGAATTGAGACGTTCAATTCCCCCGAGAAGAGAAAATCAATAGCAGCGATGAGTAAAGGAGAGCGGGCAGTCGGGCGCTCAGATTGATGTGGCCGGCGTGGCTCTGTGCTGGGCTGTCCAGGCGCTTTTACTGTCAAAAGACAAAAGGGCTGATATATACTGGAGACTCACTCCGCTAAAGTGCGCCGTTTCATCTCAATTTAAGGGGGAAGAGCCAAACGCGGACACACGTGGCAGGTATGAGACCTGAGACAAGGCAGCAGGTTTCGGTACATGGACGTCCTCCTCGCCTTGCTTAGCGCGGACTGAGATGATATTGCTGTCCATTGTATATATTTACATACAGGAGTCTAAGAAAAGTAATCTTACATATGGATAGAAAAACGCCAGGCCGTCAGACTGGCATGTGAGTGCGTAACAGATCTGAACGTGCCTGGACCGAGTAGGCCTCGCCACGGCGCAGAGTTTTTCCTGCTGAAGGAAAGGAAGAACGAACTGAGCCGCTGTTCCCCCCCCGCATCCCGCTGACGCTGCAGAGGAGAAACCCATGTGACCTGCAGGCAGAGCCGTCAGGTTGGGTTACAGAGCCGGTGCTGGAAGAAGGACCACTTGGAGAGATTAACGATGTTTGGGTTTCGCTAATTAAAAAATGAAATTACAGTTAATCACCCTGCCACGATGTGTGGTGTGTGTGTGTTTAACAAATTAGCACGGTTTCTGTGGGACGTGTGCGTGAACTGCAAAGAGGACTTGCGCGGCCGGCGAGATTAAACTCTCGGGCCTGAGAGTCCGCGCCACCCGCGGCAGCCCAGGGGCCCCCGTCCCGGCACGGTCACACTTCAGGGCCAAGAAGGGGACCGGCTGCCTCCATCTGCTGGAGCTGGCGGTGTGTCTGGCTTCAGCACTGGTCTTCTATAGTCCATGTCCAGGCCACAGCTCAGTGACCGGGCATCAGGGCCTTTGTTTGGATGTTTGAAAACTGAAATTTGGGCAAACAACTGCCAGCGCACGATCCCCTTCCAGAGGGGCAGTGGAGTCAAGTCTGCAGCTTCAGTGGATACAGTTATGAGTTGTAAATTAAAAACAAAAACAAAAGACCGGATGGCAGACAGAGAAACAAAAGCGTCGGGCAGCCGGTGCTTCAAGTCGAGTCGCCATCTCAGAACCCACGCTGTCCCCCCTGTAATACGTGCCCCGCCTGTAGGACGACAAACCCCGCCGCCGCTCTGCCGACGGTGCATCTGGCCAGCAGCTGTGCCCTAGAAAACAGCTGGTCCTCTGTAATGGATTTCACCCGCAGGCTGCGCTGACTCGGCTGGATACGAGCCATTCCACTTCGCTTCAGGTGAGAAACACGAGCCTCTGCCTGCCAGCGGTGAAACAGGTGTCCCAGGCGCTGCGCAGGACGGATGTGCAGACGGGGGGCAAGTTCACCTTCTGAGGGAACGCGATTATGGTTCTGAGTCAGGACCTTGGGGGGGCCCTGCTCTGCACATGCTCCCATCCTCCCGCCTGTCTCCCTCGGCTGAGAGCTCCAGACAAACACAGTCCCTTTGCCGAATACGAGCCCCTCCCAGGGGGAAGGGAAGGGAAGGGGGTCGTGACCTTCAGACTGATCCTGTTGATGTTTCCTTTCATGAGGATTCCCCCCCACCCCAAACTGTTCTCCAAACACAAAGCAAGAGTTAGATAGTATAGAGTCAACCCTCATGTGTCTTTTAACAGGGAAACCTAACAGTGGCAAGGAGAGACAGAGAGAGAGGGAGAAGGAGAAGGAGAGAGAGAGGGAGAGAGAGGGAGGCAGGGAAACAGCGCAGGCCCGGCGCCGGTTCGCTGTAGTGTGGATTGGTATCTGCGGGAGCCCCAGCTGCACAGTGTTTGCAGTTGGATCTCTCAGCGGGCCCAGAGCGCCCCCAGCTCTCCTCTCCGCTCCGTTTGGCGCTGTGGGACCGGGGATCGGACACGTCCCAGTGGCAATTTGTTTTTCCAACCCACCAGTGCACTCCCCTCCCCCTCCGATTGACGAGGCACTGATCCCCTCCAGAGAGATCAATTAGGACGTTCTTATCCCCCAGCGGTGTTCTGCTCAATATTTCAGATCTTTTTCTTTTTTTTTTATGTTTTTAATCAAATAAGGTCTCTCTGGAGGCCAGTCCTATTTAAAATAAATATATAAAAGAAAATAACAGACAGCGCCAGGGATTTGACTTTAATCACGGAAGCACTGTCTCTTGGAGAAGTCTAAATTAGTAGAGGCGGGAGGAAGAAACAACTGCCACTGCAAGAGGGGCTGAGAGGGGCTGAGAGGGGCTGAGAGGGGCTGAGAGGGGCCGGGGGGTGGGCGGGGGTCCAGACCGGGTGATGGGAGTCGCAGTACCTTACGAGGCGAGTCTGGGTTTCCTGTGTGTTCAAGCACAATCACACCCTGCCTGCCGTGCCAAGCGCCATAAACCGTCGTAAGCCTTTTTGTAAACCCAGTAAGTTAAGTCGCCCCGGATAAAGACGTCAGCCAATAATGAATAAATAATTATAATTACTGTAAGTGCAATGTTTACCCGGCTCCTCCCGACTCCAGATAACCAGCAGCAGGTTTTCCAGTCTTAACCAGATCTTTGTTGTCCCATCGCCCTCCCTCACAGCTACGTACAGACGGATTGTCACCAGAGCTGCACCTTAACATAGTCACTTTGAGAAAATGGGCAGGAAAATCTGCTCTGGGGCACCAGGCCTCAAATATCACCCAAATGATGTGCTATGACAAGCGTGTGTCTGCGCGTAGGGAGTATGTTCAGTTTGTAAAGTGTCTTTCTGCGAGTTGCGTCAAGGCCAGTGCTCAATGGGACCGTGTGCAGATCTAATCAGGCGTGTTTCGGCTGTTTGGTGGCTGGCTGCACCGCAATGCAACAGTTAAAGCAAACAGCTTGGATATCCGTGCCGAAGCACAACGATGCTGCAGATCTCACTGTTAGGCACAAAGGAAGTTATGAACAGGAGCATGAGACGTGGCCATGTAGCTGGGGCTCCTCTGCCCTGATCAGACCGTGCAAGTGACTGCCTCTCCCTCTTCATGCGTCTCATACCTTTAAAACGCACACTTCTGCTCCCACAGGAGGGAAGGTGTCGATCCATGTGAAAGAGGCGCCATCATGTGGCATTCGGTGGAACCGCTGCGTGTCATGAGAACAAGTCCTCTTTCATGGGACCGGCAGCAGAACGAATATTATCTGGCAGTTTAAACTAAATGTACTCTCTGCGCTAATAGAGCCAGTGTGTCCTGAGGCTCATCATTATTATGCATGGCTCCCTGGGGCTCGGATGTTGCTATCGGGTCAGGAGTCGGCCATAAAATCTCGATGAAAGAGAGATGTGTGGGCCACAACCAATCCGGTCTGAATAGCGCTGTCAGGACACGAGGGGATCGTCTCCGCCCCTCAACTCAACCCCCAGCCCTTTCCTCTTGCACAGAGTCCAGAACAACGCTGTGCAAATGCAGAACTGTGTGTGGGAGAGTAATCCAGAGCCTGGCTGAAGTCCACTGTCCTCCGCTATCAGAGGCATGTGACCCCTCTAGGCCTCCCTCGAGTCCCTGCTCTGCCACCTAACATGGGCAGAACCAAGCCCAGGAGCGGCGCCCTGCCAGCCGGACTCGGTGCCCAGCCTGCCTGCCACGCTGCCGGTACAGCTGCTCAGCCTGGCACCCCTGGAGGACCGAGGCACGGAAGGTCACTAGAGCATGCTGGGAGTTTCCGGGCGCCCCAGAGCTCTAATTCGTCTCATTCTATGCAATATCACCCCGACATCAATCACCCCTGAAAAAAGATTTACAAGCCCCTACACTTTTACCGACCCCCTCCCACCCCAGGTCCCCTACCCTTCGCGTGTTTCTGCGATGACAGCCTTGGCTGATGGCGTTAAGGCCAGGCTGTTTGAGTGTAAAACACAAAGCCACAAAGCTTTAGCCCTAAATCACAGACTATTTTTACCAGCAGGGGAACTCTTGCTGTAAGCCCCCCGATTCTTGATCTATTTCCACACGCCAAAGCACAATCTGGCACCAAACGCCCCCTACAGGACTCGAGATCTCCATCCCCCCGTGGGCACTATAAACAGGCCGAAATAAACAAGTGGCCACAGTCACCAAGACGTTCCCCAGTTCCCCAGTACGTCCACCTGGGTCTCTCCGGCCTGGCGCGCTCTGCACCCGCCTAGTTGGATCGGGTGGGTTCTGATCACCCAGACAGTAAGGCAATTGCACAAGGCCCACTGCGGTCTGGGCCCCGGGCACCCCTGCACCGCTGGGGCAACCAACATGTGCACCTTGTTTTTAAGCCCCTGTTTTAGCGGCATCCCTGGCATAGCTGTGTTTCGGCGAGGTCTGCATGCCTGGGATTAGGGCTGGTTGCTGCATTTTTCCAGTGTGGGCTCCATTGTCTAAACATAGACCAGGTATTCATGTAAGCCAAGCAAATCCGTGTATAAAACAGGACGGCCGGTGGCATCGGTGCTCGGGACGCTGGGAGGAGAGAGAAGCATCCAGGAACCTCATCAGCATGGTAGGACTGTGCCGTCTCTTTCTTTCCCCCCTCCTCTTCTCTCTCGCTCTGTCTGCTGGTGCTCGGGGGGGATCTCCGCTCATTCTCCCAACATCATCTTGTTCTGGGTGTTTTCTTTGCTTAATTAAGAACGAACATCTCGGTTGGGAAAGTTGAGGGATTTTTGTATTCTGTGGCAGACCCTTGGAATCGTTTGTAAATGTATTCCAGTGCCGCGCTAATTGCCAAATCAGTGACTTACATAACGGCAGCATATTAATGAGGAATAATTGGTAAAGGGGGGGTAAAAAAAACAGGAAGGAAAGCAAAACCTGAGCAGAAAGGGTGAGAGACGCGGCTGCGGTGCACGGGCGGATTGAGAAATGACTCTTTATTTTTAGCTGCATCTCCGAGGCTCTTTGGACAGGCAGCGTGAAACTAGATGACTTAAAAAGACCTTTTCCGATATTAAGAGAGCTTAGTCACTGAGTGGGGGAAGTGGAGCCGGGGATGTTGTGCAGTGAAGCAGAGACAGGAAATCCAGCGTCGGTTACTCAAGTCAACGACTTTCTTTAACAACCGTGCAGTACAAGAAATGTATATCGCATGCCAACGCAGCCACAGAGTCACAAACACAACACAGGGTAATTTAACCCAGATACGAGTCCGAGTACTGTTGCATGTCTTGGGAAGATTAGGACAGACATCGAGGCAGTTCTTTGCTCTTTATTTAGTGCAATAGTATTGTTCTTTTTTTTTTTTACTTTAATGGATATTAAAATATCCTCTGGAACAAAGCCTGGATAGTCACGACAGATGGACACACACAGAAACACACACACACATGTATATATGTATATGCTATTTATATGAATCTACTGTAGCATCAAACATCTGTCGGCTTTTTAGATTATTTTCTGTATCCCGAGTCATGACAAGTCGAGGTGACTGAACACAGACTGAACTCAGTACAGTTTCCCTTGTATGTCTGTATGTTTGCCAACACGCACTTTATATGTACCCCCACTCCCCCTGTCAGGCTCCAAAAAAGGCTAAGAAGAAGGCGGAGGGTGCCAGCTCCAATGTGTTCGCCATGTTCGAGCAGTCCCAGATCCAGGAGTTCAAAGAGGTGAGGCCCCGCAAACACGCACGCACACACACACACGCACACAGTCTTGTGCACCAATCCACACACGCACCCCCCCCCCCCGCTCACTGCTCTCTCTCCTGCAGGCTTTCACCATTATGGATCAGAACAGGGACGGCTTCATCGACAAGCAGGATCTGAGAGACACCTTCGCAGCTATAGGTAAAGTATCTCCCCGACCGGCCCAGTCCAGCCCACTAGAGCTGCCCCTCTCCTGCCCAGTTGCACACGTGGGGTTTCTCAGACATCGCACCAGAACACGCAGGCCCTTCACACACTGACATGCATGCACCTCTACAGCGACTGTGCTTGTGCTCCGCAGGCCGCATCAACGTGAAGAACGAGGAGCTGGAGGAGATGCTGAAGGAGGCGCCGGGGGCCATCAACTTCACCGTGTTCCTCACCATGTTCGGAGAGAAGCTCAAAGGTCAGGGCTGCCTGGAGACGGCCGGCCGCCAGTAACCCCTGCACTGACAGTCCAGACATGGGGGGCCGCTGACGGTGCGGTACTGGAGGACAGATTGTCTGCCTGATTGATGTTCTGCGTCCATCTCAGGCCACATGGGCATCCACTCCCAGCATTTCACTCCAGGATTCACACGTTCATTCTTGGAATAAACACATCAGGGGTTTCTCCTAACCTTAACCCCTCTGTGACCCGTTTGCACTGGACGTGGTGCTTTGAGTTCACAGAGCTGTAGTAAACCTCATACAGGGGGGGGGGGGGGCAGTTCATTAAAGGTTGTAACTCACTTCACTTCCTGTCCGTTAGGCAGTGACCCGGAAGAGACCATCATGAATGCCTTCAAGATCTTCGACCCGGAAGCCCACGGACACATCAGAGCAGATTAGTGAGTCAAAGCCATCAGCAGCTGCAGAATTGCGAATGCAGACAAATGGGGAGCGTTATGGGCCCAGCGCAGTGTCTAATCCCTCGCTCTTTTACAGCATCAAGCGCATGCTGATGACGCAGGCAGACAAGTTCAGCGAGGAAGAGGTGAGTGATGCTGCCAGATGTGTCCTGATCTCAGTGGAATCAGTTTTTTCCACCCTCGTTTTTAAGGACTAGTCTAGACATTGGTTCAGTTTTACAGCAGTGTAGTTTGGCTGTACTTCAACGCACTGTGGCTTCAATCATAGTGTTTTTATAGAGCACTTCTTCAGGGTGAGAGAACTCATAATTGCCATTGGGTTATTGAAGCCATCGACCAGAAGAACACATAGCCACTTTCACATTCATACAATAGAGTCAGCAGAAGATAAACATAAAACATGAAAATGTTCCAGCAGGCCAGGTCAAAAATAATTGATATTAATGCATAAAAATAAAATAAAGGGCTGAAAGAATGTGGAGCATCATGGGAAGCCAGCAGGCAACAACAAAACCGCACAACATTGCTCACTTTCCCACCCGCAACGTGTCGCACAGCCGGCAGTGCGCAGATCGGATCTGCGGCCTCTTAGAGGTCCTCTCGTGAAACAGAGGAGCTGCTGGACTGAGGGCAGAGAAGGCGTTACTGTGCGGAGCAGGGGAGCAGTTCTGGAGGAATCGGGGAGGTTAGCACTGCAACAGCAAACGAGCAAAGCCACTCTGGAGCGACGGGTGACTGTTGCTGTGGGATCCCGATGTTGTGGTTTGTGTTGGGAGTGATTCAGCAACCGCAGATGTGTTATAAACATGGAGCGCTGCACGGCAGGGGAGGGGGGGGGAGAGACAGAGAGAGAGAGGGACTGAACGGTAGCCAGGCTTTTGGAAGATCTGTGCACGTCTCTGACACGGAACAGCGCGGAACAGCTGTTTTGAATAGACGCGCTAATTCAGAGACCAAAACAAACCAGGAAACGCAGTAGCAAATCTCTCACAAGCAAACAAAACTGCGCCTGAGAACTGGGCTAGTTCACATGAAAGTCCCCGGGGGCCGAAGGTCCCACCTTCTTTGTGGAGCAAGTTTCCCCGATAAAATCATGTAGAAAATATAGGTTCTCTGGCTGCGGGAGACGTGGCCACATCTAGCAGATGTGTGAGGTGGCCATTCCCTCTGTCCCCCCTCAGGTGCAGCAGATGTTTACAGCGTTCCCCCCGGACGTCGCGGGGAACCTGGACTACAAGAACCTGTGTTATGTCATCACCCACGGAGAGGAGAAGGACCAGGAGTGAGCTGGGTCGGCCAGCCCCGTGTCTCCTCGCGTCTGTACATTGTGCTGCTGTACGTCTGACCCCTTTAAAAGGACCCTGCTCTGTTTTCTCACCCCAAGAATGAATAAAGCTTCTCCGCCAGCTCAACGCGCATCCCTTGTCATCACCAGAGCCCCTTATTTCCAGCAGCTACTAATTCTAAAGCACAAACTAATTTATTTTGTATTAAAATGTGTGTGTGTGTGTGTGTGTGTGTGTGTGTGTGTGTGTTGATGTTGTGGTTGTGATTGGCGTCAGATAGACTTGGATCTGTCCCCATTTAACCCACATGACTGCTGGGTGATGCACTATAGTGCACAGGGAGAGAGAGGCTGCATGCGATGAAGCTCCAGGACACGCACCTTCAAGGACACACCGGATTACATACGGTGTCTCTCCCTGCCAAGTCCACACACCAATATCAAACCGAGCTGCTGTCACACAGGCACACACAGACTCGCTCTCGAGACACGAGGGCAAAATCACAGCTAAACCACGATCGCTTACAACCGAGCGAGAGCCAACACAACACAGCCCTTATTTACACACAGTGCTCTAGGATTAGTATGTCGGCTACACAGCACATTTAGACTGATAACAAAGGGGGAAAGAGGGACACGAGATATAATCCCTCGACTTCAGCAGTTCCAGAGCGGAGCGACTCGGCTCGAATTCCTCACCGCTGGGTCATGTGACCACACAGGCAGAGAGAACAGCCCCCCACTGACGCCAACACACACAGACGAAAGCTGCAGCGACTCAGAAATAAGCAGACGGGGTCAGAGGTGGCAGAGATGGACGGCACTAAGGTCTGGACGTTTGACTGTGAGCATTTGAACCGTGGACTCTGCTACCCTCGAGGATGAAGCGGTCATTGAGAACGGATGGGTGGCTTAATAAACAGGACAGGACTCAAGCTTCAGAGTTACAGGTGTAGATTACTTTTCTAACGCACATGAAAGGAGTCCCCATGTTCGATTCGGTCACAAATACGCCGCCAGGCCGTCAGATGTCGCAGGTTTTATTTGGTTTATATATTAAGCCCAGCTATATGGGGAGTATGCACTTATCTATGCAACTGGTGTAAAAAACATTTCTTAATATTAATACAATAAGCAGGAATATTTTTAAATAAGTTAATAAAAACAGGGGTAGGGGTAGTAGCCTTTTAGGCCAGCTAGAGAGAGCAGTTTACAGCAGTTTACACAATTATAAAGCTCTCGGGGTCCACCTGAGACCCCCACCTGGAAAACGACTCGAGATAAAATCAGAAAAACAAATGTCTCTTATACTACTGGTGCTTCTGAAGCTAATCCGTCTCACAAGCTAGGGGACTCTTATGCCCTCTGCCCCTACACAACACACTGCTACACCACAGTCAAAACAGCTACAGGTTTTTAACACAATAAAGACTAAACATATTACTGGAACAATGTGTACTTTGCATAATTTCATAAATGATCCCATCCTTGCTGAAAAGCTCCCACCTCTTACAGAGGGCATTTTCTATGGACACCCCTAAACCACCACACCCCCCAGCGGGAGCCATCGCCCCTCTCAGCCCCCACGTTGCGCCCTGAGCTGTCGAACCCCCCTGGTCTTCTCAGTAGGCTACTTCCGGCCTTGCCCCTCGCTCTCCTGGCCAGTCGAGTCGCCGTCACCCCTGAGGAGGGAGGAGAGGAAGCGGTACTGCCCAGCCCGCTCGGTCTTGAGGGCGGGAGGCTGGGTGTCGGTGAGGGCGTCCAGGCCGGAGCCGGGCTCGGGGGGGTTCTCTGCAGAGGGAGAGAGTATTGATTAGAGTACCGTTGATTAAGCAGGGGAGTGACGCTCTCTAGTAAAGACCAGGCGCTGCTCCGACCCCCCGCTCCCTCACCGTGGATTCCAATCATGTGTTCCAGAATTAGAACCCGCTCGGCCAGGATCTTCAGCGCCTCGCGCAGCTGCTGCACACCCTCGCCCTGCGGGGACAGGAGCAGCCTTCAGTGGCACGCACTGCTGTGTGTTTGATTGTTTTCTAAGCATTGCCAATTACAGCTCAAGCCCCGGTGAGAAGAAGACAAAGGTGCACTGGTGAGACGTCTGCTGCTCCTCACTTCCAGAGGGCTAAGAGCAGAGCAGAGACGGGGTTTTGATCAGAGGACGCACACATGGCTCTCACTGACAAACGACACAGGCTGCTGGTGTGTGGAAAACTCTCTGTCCACCATGCCATCCTACTGGCTCTCTCGCTCAGCCTCAGTCTCTCACCTCTAGTAGGGCATCTCCTGGATCCCCCTTCAGCCCAGGAAAGCCCTGTGAACACAGACACACAGTCGGCACACTGGGAGCGCGAATATCTCAACACAAGCACGACAAGCTGCTGGTGAGCGCTTAACACAGGAGGAAGTGTAACAGGAGGAAGTTTAACAGGACAATACAGGGCACAAACACTGAATATCAGGCCACGAGTGCGGTCTTGACAATCTGTGACAGCGGTTGGTGAGTAGTGAGCCGAGCGGAGATACTCACGGGCCGGCCCTGCTCTCCGGTGAACCCTGGGGGCCCCTGAGAGAAATAGAGAGAGTCAGTGAGAACAGACATGCCTTCACACAACACTGCTGTTGACTGGCCACAGCACACCCCCCCAGCTCACCAGCCCCTCCTGCCATCCTGGTATAACGGAGATACTAGGAGCAGGTCCTGGACTGGGCCGCATAGACATCGATCACAATCGGCAGCAATACTGTTATTGATTGTTATAGTTCTGAAGTTACGAATGCTATTAGAATGGAAAATACAATGTGTGTTCTGATTTGACACTCTTCTGTGCTTTTTTAGATATTAAGGCAGAGCTCACCTGCTCTCCGGGGTCTCCTTTAGGCCCTGGATCCCCAGTCCTGCCTCCCACTCCCTGCAACACACACAGACACGGTCAAGACCCTCTACGCCCCCCCAGTACTGTCTCCCCAGGGAGAAAATGCACAGAAATGCTGAGATGGAAAACAGCAAGAATCCGTCGTGATGCACTGTCCAGGTCACATGATCTATTTTATTAAAACAGCGAATCGTAGAGGGCTGCAGTACTCACATCACGGCCAGGCATCCCTGGAGCTCCTGGGGGTCCCTCTGGTCCTGGGGGGCCTGCAATGGGGGGGGTACAAATTGATTCGATCCCAAGACCAGGTAAAGACCCCCCCCACAGCTCACAAGGGAAGCATTGAATACTGTTGCATCTGCTGCATGTCTGTGAGAACTTGCCCCCCACACTGGGCTACTGTGGGAGACAGAGAGACCAGGCACAGACCTGACTGCCTCCTTGCTTCTCGCTCCCGGCTGGCAGAAGCTCTTACCTGGGGGGCCTGGGGGACCTGGGGGGCCGGGGGGGCTGGGTGGTCCTGGAGGCTCTCTCAGCCATGGCCCAGAGTCTTTGCCTGCATGAAACACAAACAGAAGCAGCCCGATCAGCACGTGGGTCCTGTCTGTCCCGTGTGGGCCGAGCGCGGGTAGAGCCGGGGGGGCAGCGAGGAGCCGAGTTAAATGATTGTCGATTCCAAATTGTGGTGAAAAAGAGGGAAAAATAACTTCAATTTCATAATAACAATATTGATACATGTAGAAAGACTACAGACAGACAGACAGCCCCCAGCGCATGATCTCAGATGGAGGTCCGCTCCTGACAGTGTGGACCACAGCACAGTCAGCACCCGGATTAAAAGATCTGCTGCAGCTGCTGCTCCACGCGTTCCCGCAGACAGATGAGTCCCGGCCTCTTCCAGGAACTCACACCCTCCGAACGACACGACACAGGGATGCCATCACGCAGGCCTCGGGAACGCAGGACTGCTCCCTGCAGCGGCGGCGCTCAGCTGTGTTCCCGGGAATGCACAGAAACCCACAGACAAATTTACGGCCCGGGAGGACGGTCCAGATCCGGCTCCCCAGTACGCGCCTCGCACGGCAGGGTAAAAATATCAAATTATCTGTATTTGATCACTGATTATCGGGCCAGGCATCTCCCAGGCGTCTCCTGTGTGCGGTTCAGTTATTTACAGCTCTGTGTCTGTGTGAAACCTGCCCCTCTGTCCAGCCACTGCGAAGCCCCCCTGTCCGGCAGGTTTAACAGGTCTCTTCAGTCAAGGGCTAAAGTGAGACTTCTCCATTAGCGGAGCCGGTGTGCAGAGCAGCCGAGTGATTGAGAGGCTGCTCGGCAGGGAGACCAAAAGACACTGTCAGGGCCAGGGTTCGAGTCTCCCCCACACCTAGGCTACCATTAAGGTCGGGGTTGTTTTCCTATTGAGTAAACTGAATCGGTGTGGATTTTCACGTGAAATGTTCAGGTTGGTTAGGCTGTGGACTGCGATTCTTCCCACATCTCTCCAGGACCAGCCCTGCAGAGCCCAGCACTAGAGCGCCATAATACCACTGTGAATAGAGACCACCGACAGATGCTGGACATGGCGATAGGTTCAGGATCGAGCCACAAAGGAAGTCAGTCTGTTCGGCGGGAGAAGAGCGCTGCTGTGCCGACTGGCCGCCTGGGGCCCCCGGTCCCCTGGTCTTCAGTGGGGATTAGGAGCTGAGCTCTAGTCCAGGTCCGCAGGCTGCCTGAGCACAACTAGCACAACCAGAGCAGACGGATCCCGTTTCTCCGACTCGGCTCAGGTCTGTGTGAGAGGCAGGTTTTGACTCACTATCCTCGGCTTCTCGCTGTGTTTTTATTGAGCAGGTTTTTGGCTCAGGGGGCCGACCTTGGTTGCCAAAAGTCGACTGCTGTGCTGACAGGTTACAAATTGGGTCTGATTTACAGCAGGCTGACGGCAGCCAGCGCCGAGACTTAAACAAAGCCAGCCTCCTAATTAAATGCAGCTTGGAAAGACTGGGGCCAAGATGGGGGTCTGCTGGCCTCTGGTGGCGGTGTCTGGAAGTGGCCCGTAATTACATCTGTTGACACAGAGCGATAAACCGCTTCGATCTCACTAAACATCCATATCACCCCGAGGGAGTGCGATTTGGGTTTCCTCAATTTGTAGGCCTTCTGGGGATGGTTGTTTCATAAGGGTCTGCTTTAACGCCCACAGCAACACACAAAATGGAAAAGGGTCTAATAAATCCCTATAAACACAGAATCAAGTTTGCTCTCGTGTCGAATGCATGCTGGGAGTTTGCCGGTGAATGTTGTCCTCCTTGTTGTTTTTGCTCTACTTTTTACTCAACAGCCACACTGAGTCAAAATGGCATTATGGAAAACCTGAAACTAACACAAACACAGAGACTGTGATTACAGTGTGAGATATTGACCCAAGAACACATAAGTCATACTTCATCCTTCCAGCGCAGTTCAGAATTGGCCAGCTGTCCTTGGCACAGGTCTACAATAAACAAAGCGTGAGAAAGACTCCAGGCCAAACGAAAGAGGCAGAGCGGACTGATTTTCGGAAAAAGAATATGATTTTGGTTGGGGGGACACTGCTTAACACAGAAAGGGATGCACACAACGATAAGCACCTGTCCTCTGTGTGAGCTCTGAGCTCTACCAGTCCACAGCCTGTTCAGACCAAGGTCTGCCCACCCCATGAGAGCTAGAAATAGCAGCTGAATTGATTCTGAACAGGCAACCAGGCGCTTCCTAGGCTGAGCCTTGATTATATCTCTAGTGAGAGACCGCTGACTCAGTCGATCAGAGTTAGATCTTTGCCAAGCTGGAGGGTGCCCTGCAGACCCCCTGCACGAAACGCTCTGTCTGTGTCCTTCACCACGGGCGCGAGGGAAGAATTGTGATTTACTCGTTTTGGGGTTGGGGGAAGGTTTGGTGATGGCTGCTGCTGTGACTCACCCCCTCCTAGGTCCCGGGTGCTCAGCCTGTACGCATCTCCTCGCAGTGGGGGACTCTCTGAGGGCCCCGGGGGCCCTGGCAGACCTGGGGGGCCAGGCAAGCCTGTCTCCCCAGGTATCCCTCTCTGCCCCTGCGGCCCTGTGTGTGGGGGGACAGACAGCACAGGTCAGTTTGAGTTTGGTATCTGCGCATTTCATATGTTTCTGTTTCTGTTTTTAAAAATTCAAAATGTGTATTAGTCTCAAAGACAGTGTTGAACACTATGATGTCATGCTGTAGAGGTGGGGGGGTTTACCTGGGGGTCCGACAGGTCCTGATAGACCAGAGGGGCCACGCTCTCCTGCAGGACCAGGGGGCCCCACTGTTCCCTGCTGTCCTGGGGGTCCGGGAGGTCCGGGAGGGCCTCTGTTTCCAGGAGGTCCTGAACAGAGAGAGAGTGAGAGAGAGAGAGAGAGAGAGAGAGACGTAAGGGAGACACCAGGGAAAGGGAGAGAGAGAGGAAGTGAGAGGGAGAAGGAGAGTTTTGTTCGAGATAAAAATGCAGCTGAAGAGTTAAAGAGGAATAGAGAGGCGCGGCGCAGACTGACAGGAAGAGAGGGAGGCCGCCTGCTGCAGCTCAGCGCTCAGTGACACTACAGCCTCCATCAGGTTCAGCTCAAACTATTTCAAACAGCGGCTCGGTTCCAGTGTTTCAGCGCCCTGCTGGGTCTGCTCTGCTACACAAGCGGCACTTCAGACGGCACCGGCCACCCCCCGCGACTCATGTGATGACACACTCAATCGCACCCAATGACAGACCCTGTTTACACCCGCTGGCGTTGAAGGACACCTGTAACTCCAGCCCTGAGGTCCATGTCCCCCAAGACGGGCTGGACTGAGAAACTATGAACATCTGCAGAGCGTAGAGCCCTTCCACACTGACCTGCTGGGCCCATGGGCGCAGGTCCCAGGGGTCTGATGTTCGTGGGAGTGGTCTTATCCACCTCGTTACCTGTGGAGCCGTTCATCCCATTGGACACAGGAGGGATGAGTCTCCCAGTTTCCTCCAGCAGCACAATCTGCAAAGAAACAAGAACAGGTCGAGAGGGGAGGGCAGGGCTGCAGCTGTAAATCGGAGGTGTGTTTCTCGGCTCTACCGGGGTTGTGTTTTAAGTGCGTGCTCATAAATACAGTCTGGGTAAATGTTTTGCTGTGGTTGTGCCGGGGTCTCAGCCCTGTGCCGTCACTCTTAAGCGCTGGCCTGTGGAGGACACATTTGGCCACATGGTGGCAGCAAATCCCACCGATGCAAAGAGACTGTTCAGCCTCTGAGCTCGGCTCGAGCGCCGCACTCACCTTGGACTCGATAGTGCTCAGCCGGTTGTTCAGGTGAGTGAAGCCTGTACAGTTCATACACTCTGGAGGAGAGAGAGAGAGAGACACACAGAGAGAGAGAGAGAGAGCACAGTTACAACACAGTCTCGGCTACAAAAGGGGGGGATACAAAGTTTCAGCTGAGCATCCCACCTAAATAGTTCACTGACACCATCATGATTATTATTAATAATAATAATAATAATAATAATAATAATCATCATCATAGTTGCAGCAGAAGGACACAGTTTGATAGCCTGGAGAGTATCTCATGAGAGTCGAGTCTGACCATCGGTGGCCTCCAGTGCAACAAGAATCATCATCATTATTATTATTATTATTATTATTATTATTATTATTATTATTATTATTTATTTATTTATTTATTTATTTTATTTCTTGGCAGACGCCCTTATCCAGGGCGACTTACAACATAAGTGCAAAACAAAGTGCAAGCTTTGCTACTTTTGAGAAATCAAACACAAAATAAACCGACTCCCAGGGCAGACGAGCCACCTCTCCCTGTTCCACTGAGCCAGGTTTGGACTCCGACAGAGGAATGAGAGACAGCAGACTGACAGACAGAGACAGACACACAGAAACGCCTACACGGGTTTCGATGACATGACTAACATGGGGGGGAAAGAAAAACAGAACCAGCTGTCTGCCCTCCTCCCCCAACCCAAACACACACACACTCCTCCCCCACGCTCCTGCAGGATGCCTGGACTCCCCCGCCCAGCTCTGCCCTGTTCCTCCAGCGCTTGTTTTCTGTCTGTCTGGCCCCTGGCGTTCCCTGCCGCCGCTCCAGACACGGCAAACACTCACACAGCGCTGTGCCCTCACCGCGGCACGTGCTGCTGGCACTCTCCCCCCCCCGCTGCTGCGTCTGCACCCTCAGGTGACAAGGCGAGGAATGGACTTACAGTCAAACTCCTTATCATGAGCGTCCACGGTTCCTGAGATTCGGGTTTTAATTTCATCCCTCGCATCTCTCACTTCTCAGTATTTCAGCCACAAATTCCTGTTCGACGGGGGTCCCGTGGCCGAACACACAGCCCGCAGCTTTAGCATTTGCCAGCCAAATAACAAATTGACAGTCATCAAAAGTCAGTCAGACATCCTCTCGACGGCTCCAGCAGTTTCCCCGATCCTCCCTCCGGTTGCCAGAGAGTGGGAGACGCCAGAGAGCTCGGTGGAGGCGTCCGACACACACCTTTCTACACACTCATAAATCACTCCGGAGTGAGCTGCAGCCCGGTGACGGCTCACACGGCAGGTACCAGCGAGGTGGAGAACAACCATCAATCAAAACGAAAACAAATACTTTTTATAGCAGACAAGAAGCACGTGCTGTGGGGAGCTTGTGACATCGTCTCTAATGTCCTTTACCGACAGAATAAAGCTGAGGAACAGATTCATGCCGGCCAGGTTTCCTGACTATTTGCAGGTCGGCAGCCAGCTGTTGTGTAAACAAAAACAAAAAAATAAACTCAGCACACAAGAGACGACTTGTTTCCTCAATCTACATCATCTCAATCATCTGTTTTGCGACTGGGTTTTGTGTGGGAAACGAAGTAATGTAGAAAACTATTTCAATGGATAGAAAATAGCGTGAGAATTACAGAGTGCATAAAAGCCACATTGAATTACCCTCTGTGTCTCTCATGTCGTGTACAGCAGTAACGCCGAGCCGTCCCCCCGTCCCACACCAGCGTGTCCCGAGGTCACGCAGCCCCAGTCGCTCGGGAGGTTTGGCCCCTGGAACGACACGAGTCCTGCGCATCGCGGGGACGGAGAGCCAGCATTATCCCCAGTCCACACCAGGGCATTCATTGAGGAAAAGAAAAGCTCTACACATTATTTGTATGTGCTGTGGAGGACAACACTTCATTAAACGAATCTGTGACTCTCACCAGGAACCGCCAGTAGGGACCTCAGACTCGGTCACAGCCCTCATCTGACGCACAGCAGCGAAGTGTGGAGTTAATCTCACAGAGGCCACTAATGCTCAACAGCTCGTCTCTCTGGTGGTTCTTTAATCGATTACATTCTCACCATTTAACCATAATCAGCTCCCTTCATGATACTGAAAACATAATCATGAAGTCAAAGTCATTCTTTAACGCTCACACATGCTCCACACATGTAGCCCCACCACACTGTGCAGACGCACACTGACAAGGGTGAAAGGGTTTCGGTTTACATTCATCTGCAAACTGATGTGTGTCAGAAGATAAACTCGTGGGATCGCGGTCAGGGAGAAGGAAAACACAGAGGCCGAAACCAAGAGAGACAAGAGCCGCCAAGAAAACATAACGCAGGAGAAGACAGATCGGGACGCTGGAGGACGGACACTGGCAGCCAGCGCAGCCACTCCTGTAACACACTCCAACGCGCCGGTCAAGTTTCAAACCAAATGTGAAGCATCCCGAGAACGGAGATGGAAGACTGAACAGTGATTCACCGGTGGCTGAGCAGCGGTGGCCCCTCCGAGCCGGGCACTGTGTGGCAGCTGTAACGCGTCCCAATATTACTGGATTCTTGCTGGCAGGCTGGCACAACTCAGCGTTACCTCAGAGGCAGCAGACAGGCTGGGTGCTGCGCAGTGAGGGGCACAGAGGCGGTGCTTGCAGGGGAGGTTGTGAACAATCAGGCGGAGAGACGCTGCTAATGAAACCCGGCCAGCGAGGCTCAGAAGAATGAGGAAAGTGCAGGTGACCCCCAACCCCCCTGCACCCCAACCCACAGGACAGCAGGAAAATAATAACAGGCTCCGAGTCATCGTAGATCACCCCTAAAACCCCAGTCTGCCGAGCTTCGTAAACAGATGTTTTGTTTGGAGAGGGACTGGCACAGGCCGGTGAGGGGTTTCCAGTCTGCGGTTGACAAGCACACGCGGTCACACACTCCCCCGGCTCCCTTCCCGCCCCCGCCCCCATGTTTGCCCCTCGGAGGCCGCTGGTGGTTGGGAGTTGTGAGCCTCGGGGTCTCTGTGTGGAGACAGACCGCAGTGACTCTGCAGTCTGGAATCTGGACTGTCTTCGCTGCTCCGACATCTGCTCCTGTGAGCGATCGTTTCCAACCTCCCCCCCGCCCGTACCCCCACCCCGCCCCTACACTCAATACTGTATTATTAATTGCCCTGATTTACTACTTTAAAACAGGGAACACCAGGCGCAAGTGTTGTTTTTTAATTAAATCGGCACATCTGTTCTGTGGGAGAGCCCATCAATCTCGCCAAGCTCTTCTCCGGTGTGGGAGCTGGTGGGGCCCTCCTCGGCGCACCATCCCACCACGCAGGGCCATCCCCAGTGCCAGGCCCCGCTAATGCCTTTACAGGGCCACTCCACAGCACGAGAGCCCGCCTCAGACTTGCGAGGAGGAGGAAAGGGGGGACGCAGATGCTTCCTCCGCAGCCTGCGGTGAGCGCGGCTCTCCGGGCGCTGGAGACTCAGACAGCCTCCAGGAGTGTGGCGCAAACGAGCTTTCCAGACAGGAGAGAGGTGTAGGGGGAGGCCAGGGACTCCTCAGAGGGGTGAGGGGCTGTAACATGAGAAAGACCGTTGCTTTCTTTTTTCTTTTTGGAACAGATCCCTCTCCCAGGCCCCCCCAGACACACACAGCACAGACTTGAACGCAACGGCAGAGACACACAGAAAACCATCCCACAGACGGAGGTATGCACCCTCACACACTGAACTCACGCACACATGCACACTCTTAGATGGTTATAATGCATATACTTGCACGCTCTCTCACACACACACACACACACACACACACACACACACACACACACACACACACCTCAGCCCCCGTCTGGGAGGCATTAGTGGGGTCAGGGCAGGCTGCTGCCCTCCCGCAGCCCCAGCGCAGACAGTCCTGCCACAGCAGATGAATCGTCTGGGCTGCTGTGGTTGATCAGAAACACATGGCCACTCAGGAGCTGCTATGGGAGTAACCTGAGCGGGGCGACACGCAGGGAGCCCGAGGCTGGGCCGGGGCCTCCTGGAAACCTATGGGCTTTACCTCCGTGTCCCCGGGTCCTCTGGGGTTCACCTCAGCCAGGTTCAGACTGATTTCATGGGAGCGATCATTCGATTTTATTTCTGTGTTTGGAACGTGACCCATCGGTGCTGCGACAGATTCGCTCATCTGAGAGACAGAAGGAGGCGACTTTCAGCTGCTTCCTCCACCTCCCGGCACCCCCCTGCGAACAGCTGCTGGAAAAGCACACGTGGAAAAATAAATTCCAACGAGGACAGAAGCATTTAACGGCCCCGATGTCCGTGGCGAGAGTATAACTCCTTGCCTTAACAAGGCGAACACATTAAAGAAACCAGAGAGGTACGGCACACAACGGGAGCGGCTCCTTCATGTTGCGTGACCGAGGGAATCCAGACGTGGTAATGGCAGCAGACAGCTGGCTGCAGGCCTGAGCCTTGCCAGAGAGAAGAGATCTCGCCCCAGCCGCCAATAAAAGTGCAGAAAGCGTCTCCTCCGGGACACACGCAGATTCACCTCACTTTCTCTCCAAAACACACGGAGGCAGAAGAGAAGACAGACTCACTCAAACATCAGATCAGTTATGAATTGTTATTGGGCCATTTTGCTGCCAGCCGGTGCACCCCCTCCATCTGTGTGGCTGGGCACCAGTGCCAGGGTCTGCTTGGCCACCCGGCAAGGCTGTCCGGGAATGGGAAGGATGTCTGCCTCCAGCCCAGCCCCATGGCAGATGCGCCCAGTTTACCCAGCTGTCCCCTTCCTGCTCTCGAGTCCACACTCTGCGAGGCTCTGACCGTGGTCTGGCTCCTCCACGCGAGGCCAAATCATTCACTCCCTCACTGTCCACCGTATCCTGCACCCTGACAAGTGACCGCAGTCTCTTACCTGTGTCTGAAATGAAGGGGCCACTCAATACGGTTTTGTGGTTTTTGTTTGTGGCCGTTACTAAACAAAGCTCAGCTGCTTGGTCTCAGTTCTCTTTCCTCCTTTGAAAGCTGCTATTTTCTTTTTCAATATTCATATATATAATTTGATGCTACAGTAAGCACAGTATAACAGTCTGTTCCTCTCTCCTGCACCGTGCCGCTGCAGTCTTCCCTCGCTGTGCTCACTGTATCGGCGTGCCAGATTGTCGGGGGATCGTCTAACTCGGGTCACGTGCGTAACGTCTGCAGGAGAGCAGGGGGAACCCCAGAGGCCTCGTCTTTTGTCTCCCACAGAAGTGTAGAGGCGGTGCCGTGACCAGAGTGCACTCGGCACAAAGTGGGTAAGACAGGCTGTGATGAGGCTGTGGTCCCGAGGTGTCGGCCGGAAGTCTCTGTGTCACACACGGTCCCCACGCAACACAAGGTCAGGGCCCGGTTATTGCATCCAACACACTGAGCCCTGGAATAGACTGAGGGGCCGCAAAACAGCAGCCTATTGCTTTGGGTCGATGTGTCACAATGCTTTGTGCCACTGCCTTCAACACGAGGAACACCTAAGGGGGGGAATAATCTGAAGGAAAACAGCGCTTAATTCGGTGTACTTCCACACAGCCAGCAACCGCAGCACCGTGTGTCCAGTACACACCGGGTCCTGGCTGCCCTTCTTCCCAGGGGAACCTCGCGCAGCCAGAGCACCGGCACCGCAGGGAAGGCAGGCGACTGAACCACCTCGCTAGACCTGACCTCGGGACTCTGAGGCGGCGGGCCTGACAGTGTAAGGTGTCGGCCCGGTGTCCCGCCATGCTGTCAGACAGAACCAATCATTAGCAAGGTCACAGAGGGCTTGGAACGGCACCAAGAAACACGTGACTCCGCTAACAGAACTCACAGCAGGGAGGTCACGGGTCACAGAGCCTTAACCCTTTCACACCTGGATGGCATACAGTGAACTGTGTCAGACAGCGCAGAGTGAAGAGCAACTACTCAAAGATCAGCTGTGTATATCAAATTATAATAATCCATGCTGTTATTACTTCATGCAAAGGGCTAATTCCTCTTTGATTCTGCTCTAGAACCTCAGAACCTCAGAGGAGGAAAGGTCCAGATACCGGTACCCTTAGGTCTGCCCAGAAATGCAGCTCCTGGCAGGGCTGGGAGATGGCCATCGGACAATGTGCCGAGGGGGGTCAGAGACAATCCAAGCAGCCACAGCTCGGCAGAGACCAGTAGCGTCCTCCAGCTGCACACAGCCGGACCAGGGGAAGCTCTGCAGCTCCTCACACAAGTCATTTATTTACAGATGAGCCATTTTATTTATTTATTTTGCTTTGGCAACAGAAACAAGGACGATCGCCACTTCCCAGCAAGGCTGTTGCAGGCTGTGTGCATTCCAGCACAAACACTGCTAATTACTGGACCCCGCTCCAGCCCACGGGAGATTAAAGCCTTAATAGAAAGATTGCTTTAATAAGAAGGAGAGGGAGAGAGAGAGTGAGACAGAGAGAGAGAGAGAAAGAGAGAGAAAGAGAGACAGAGAGAGAGAGAGAGCTTCCATGCCTCCATGTTTTGATAAGATGTTATCTACTGCCTGGTGTACGGTCTGCACCAGCATGGGCAGGAAGAAGCCAGAGAGATAAGGACAAGAATCAAAGTAGAAGCCATATCAAATATGTCAGATGAGCACAATGACAGGGTTCTCCCACAATGCAGTGCGATGAAAAGATAGCCATCTGTACTTGCATGCAGTGTCCTCAGCATAGTACAGTCATGTAGGACTACAATCTAACCTCCCTCTCTCAGTGGTCGAGTCACTTCCTATCCACAACCAGTCAGAAGGGCAGCCAAGTAGGTGTTATGTTCAGGGTTCGGGGCTTCATACAGCGCATATAACTCAGACCATCAAACATTGCGAAGACTCATGGAGGTGACCAGTCTTTGCTATGACACCGAGCAGGATATCCGGAAACGTCATGTAAACCCTGTCATGACACGTGACATGAGGCTGAAACTAGGAGAGCCGGTGTCTGGAAAAGAAAACAACCCAAAAATGACTCTCTGGGATCCTTTAACAAATGGCTGCATGGGATTCTGGGAAGTGTTTTCACAAGTAATATTGCGCAGCATGATGCCTGTGGCTTGTGTTTTTTCCTCTGCCCTCACGCAATGCTGCAAAATATCCTGGGGATATAAACTTTATGAAGAAGGGGAGAGAGAGAGAGGATGGAAAACCGAGTGGCTGTGGGGGGCTGTGATTGATTTATCATGCCATGGAGACTGGGGTCATTGGACTTGACCCAAACCAAATCTGGCACAGGTCACAGGGGACAGACTCTGAAGCCCGGACGTGCGAGACACAGCGACAGTTGGAGCAGCTTCTCCTCGCGCTGCAAGATGATCTAAAAGGAGAATCTGCCATGTGCTCCAGTCCAGCACACAGGCCCGTCCCTGGCCACAGTGGGATCTCCTTTAGACAAAGGAGGGGTTGTGTTACCGACCCATGTTAGGCAACAACACATTGCCAGGAGATTCCAAACTTCATGGCCGATAGACCTGAAGACGCCTGCGATGGGACAAGTCGAAAGCTCAGCGGCAGGGCATCTGTAACCTCGTTCATTAGCAGCCAGGGGTTCGGTGGTGCTGTGAAACCGTCCTAATCCTCGGCACCTTCCCCGCTGCAGGCTTATAGCACAGATCCCACCGAGCCTCTCCTTGCGGTGTCGGGGGTTTGCACATCGCCCAAACACAGGCAGCACGCACGTCCCCCCACCCCACTGCACCGCGAACAGCCGGAGTGACTCTGCTCTGAACGCCGGGCAGGTTCCCTTGACACTGTGTGTTCAGCCCCCCGTCCCCCCACTCCCATCCCGGCCACATATGGATACAATTTACTAAACGCTTTAACTGTTTTGGAAATATTTGCCAGTGCATTTACAGAGGTTAAGCAAACAACAAAAAATATGTATATTTGTTGTTTTTATGCACATTTTTTTATTTATTTTTCTCCTCCGTTGAAAGTGGCGATGCACAGAGTTAACCCCTCGAGGGCCGGAGCTCCAGGGCACCAGGCTGTGATCTGGGATACCTGT
>NC_089871.1:1061821-1111821 GCF_036373705.1 Amia ocellicauda | reverse complement strand
GAAATACCAGCCAGCTGAGACCCAGGGGGACGGGCTTAAAAGGCAGCAGAATCAAAGACAGAAACAACAATGGCTCGCTGGTTTCAATTAATACCCCATCAGTGTTAATGAGGGCTGTCTGTGAAGGGGAGAGTGTGGGTGTGTGTGTGTGTTTGTGGGGGGGAGGGTGATCCCTCATTCCAAGATGATCTCATCGCTTTCCTCAGAAACAAAAGCAGTTATTTGGTGCAAACAGGCGCCCTGGTCTGGCCGACCACATCAAAGCTCGGTGTTGGTTCTTCAGTCATCCCTCTGGGGATTCTGGGACGTACTCAGGATTTAAAAGAGAAACCTGATTAAGACTGATTAGCATTGGGCCGCTGATCCATCCAGAGCCTGCTCCACTGGTACCTCACCGCAGCAGCAGCCCATTGGCACCATCCCCTGGGTGCCCAGGACACACAGGACCTTTGTGGGGGGGGTATGCAATAGCAACAGCTGGAGGTGATGACCTCCATTTTACCCCGAAATCCAAAACAAGCCCAGCCCCCATAGCGCAGGGGGCCCTCAGCGCAGCGCGGGGTTGTTTACTCTGGGAGTAATTCGGCCCGTGCTGTCGGAGCCGCGGTCTGCACAAGGGGCCCCTTCCCTGGGGGCTGGCTGTGTGTTTCGAAGGGGCTACAGCTTTGTTTCCCGGGGGGGGTGGTAGGGGTTGATTTCCTTATACTCCAGTCTCCAGTCTCATGTCTGCACAGCCTGGATCAGTCAGCACCGCACAACAGAACCCCCAAAAACTCAGACTTCTGCTCGAGAACAATGCTGGCCCAATAACCGGTGCTGCCAGCAAAGAGGAAAGAGATCGACTGTGGCTGACAGTAAAGGGCCCAGGTGAGGCGCTCAGCCCCGCAGCCCCGTCTCCTCGGCACTGTGTTTATCCCCTCGGGGACCCCCACGACAGAGACGTCCGGCACGGCTGCGGCAGCGCTTCCCAGCCTGGTCCCGAGGCTCCACAGTGCCATGGGCTCCTGTTCCAGCTGAGATCTCAATGACTTCATTACACTAATAGTCTAAGCATTAATCATGAGCTTATTGTGAGTTTGAAGCAATTGGAGATTTCAGTTTAAATATAAAATGATATTAAGCCACCTGAGTTCTCGTTAACTTCTTGTCAGTTAAACAAGAGTCAGTTTGAGACAGTAATTAGTTCAGTTAAGGTTTCGATCTGGGACAGAAAGCAGCAGGACAGAGGGGCCCTTGGGAGCAGAGCTGGGAACCCCTGGCCTGGAGCCCGACAGCTGTCCTGTGACCCCGGTCAGGCCTGCAGGGGGTGCAGTGTGTCGGGGGGGCACCGAACTCTCAGACCGACTCAGCTGTTTGCACACAAATGCACCAACATCCTGAGCCCTGAAACACGCCTGCTCTCACAGCAGCTCAGAGTGTCATCTGTTTGAGCCGGCCCCCTTGTAAACCAGTAAACATAGCTGTGTGCTCCCAGCGAAACCAGCGTCGAAGTACTGGGGCTGAGGTGAGGAGAGACACAGAGACGCAGAGACCAAACAATTATCTGGACAACTGTAAATGGTTCCTGCATAAAAATGTCTGAGCAGATGACCGTTTGAAACTATTCCATTTGCCTAGTGTCTCTAAGACACACGGCCAGTCGGACAGACAGACAGAGAGACAAGAGGACGGTCGGGTCACTGTCTAGCACAAGTCACTTCCAAGGGACTCAGCGCCTCTTCCACACCCTCAGACCGCAGACACTGACTGATCGTGGGTGGCGATACCTTCTGATGCGCTGCTTTGTCTGTGTCTTTGTCTGAGTGGGCAAATGATGCCACACTGATAAAAGGCAAGTCTCAGCGCAATTCGCACTGAACACGACATCGCACAAACATCACAACACACCGCAATCACATCAATTCACTCCCGTCTCTTCTCTCTCTCTTTTCTTATTCTGCTGGTTTGTTTTATTTCTGTTAATCTCGGGCAGCTCCTGTCTTGCCATGTCTGTGTCTTTGTCTCTTCCTGTAGACTTACCCTCACTGCAGTCGGCTCCCAGGAAGCCCGGGCAGCATCGCCACTCCAGCACCGTCACCTGCCGATACGCCACCCGGTAGGTGGGTCTGACCAGGGTCCTGTAGCTGACACAGAGGGGCATGGTTACCACAGGCAGCGCCTGGGCAGAGTCAAGAGTCTGGCAGATACTGTTGCATAATTTTGGTTTGTTTATTTCTTAAACACAATACAATAACTAAACCCTGGAGTTTCCTGCCAATCACAAAGCTGTTGCTCTCCGTCGATTTGATTCCTTTGCACTGCAGGCTACGTCACACACACGACCCTTCCCTCGCCCTGTATTCTCGGACATGCGTGTTGGGATGAGCGTTAACTAACGTGTCCAGACAGTCCAGGAGAGCGCTGGGAGAAGAGGACCCTCCGAGCAGCCGGGGGCCCTTCCCTCACAGTCTCCTGTTACTCGAGGCAGCTGCAGAAGACACCTGGAGCTTTAAATGAATATCCTCAGTGTCCCCAGTCAAGCCCTGCAGCTGTTCCCCTAACCAGTGCGTCCCGTCAGCGTGTGGAGGCCCGAGCAACACCACCAAACTGAGGAGACACTAAACTGAGCAAAGAGTTGTGTCTGAACATGCGACTGGCTACAGGGTTTGCCTACTCTCACAGACTCTCAAAGGGACCCCCAGATACTCTTCCTACCCCCCACACATCCTGCACCTCCCCAATCGCACACTGAGCTCAGGCCGGGTCTTCAGGGGACGTTTTAAAAATAAATAAATAACTGTGTGGAAAGTCAAAATCTGAAAATCACAGACACCAACGAGACAGATCGAAGCGATCAGCAGTGGAGGGCCTGTGACTCGGGGGCGGATTGTGGTTTTGTTGTTGCGGTCTGTTTGGCGGGCAGGGGCACGTTGTCTAAACACTGCGACTCGGCCTCTTCAGAGTGCTGCGCTGACACAGGCTGTAACGAGTCCAATCAAGGCTGCCAGACGAGACGGGAGTTCATTATCAGTATGGAGGGCTGGAGCATCGTTTGGAGAAGCAGGCAGTGCTTTGATGTATTGAAGGACATCGGCAGCCGGCACAGAGAGCACTCCCTGACTCTGGGCCTGCCATGCCAAACATACACACACACACACACAGACCAATATAGGGATCTGGGTTCTCAGTCGTCACAGAAAGGAGATGAGTTAGTGAGACCGAGGTGGTGGGTGGGCTGACGGCCCGTACCTGAGCAGGTTGGCACAGGGTCCTGGCCAGCGGCAGCTCTGGAACACGCGCTGCACCAGCGTCTCCGTGCCGTTGTGCACCTGGCAGCTCACGGTCTTGGACACCGTGTACTGGCACCAGTTCCTGTGGGGAGAGACCAGAGGAGGGCACATTCTTTTACCCAGCAGAGACTAAACAAAACCAGACAGCAAACCCACACCCAGACAAATACAGACACATAAACGATACCCATCTCTGTGCTCTGCTGGCACATGTGCCTCTGTTAGACCCTGCACCAATGACGTGGGCGTGAGGGCCATAGGAGGGAGCGGGCCAGGCTTGCCCGGGGTCCCTCTCGCTCCTGGATCTGCTTTACTAAACCCCAGCTGCCCACCCCTCTGGGCCCCCGCTGTAACTGTGCTCTTCCTTTTCTCCCATTAGCTGTTGTCTGCCCTGGTTTCTTTCCTTCTTGCCCAGGTAATTAGCGCCCCCAGCAGAAGCAAGAGGTTCCTCAGCTCTGAATGAAAGGAAGGGCGGTGGGGAGGTGTTTCAGCGCTGCACAGGTCAGTGGGGCAGTAGACTTGGAACCAGGTTTTAACCTCTCGCCCAAAGGGAACAACTGCCCTTGCCTGACCTCTGGATCACCTAGCCCCCTGGCAGGCCTCGAGCCGCTGTGATTAAACCCCTCTCCCGTGTGCGTGAAGCGCAGTGTATGCGTGCTGCTCCCTCGTGACGTGATTAGATCCATTCGTTTCCAGCCCATGGCTCCTGGGGCTCCGTGTCAACAACTGTGCTCAATTACCCGCTGCGCTCGAGATGGCAGAAGGCGCTCTTGGCTCAGGCACGGCCCCTTTGGTAAGTCAATGCACTTTCCCAGGTTACCCAAAGCCCCTCTCTTTCGTTGCAAGTTGTATCAGCTTTCTCTCAACCTCCCCGTCCCCAGGGATGCAGAAACCAATTCCACGTGTGACCAGAGACGCTGAGACTCTGGCTCCAGCTTGCAGTGGTTCTGTTTCAACTCCTCTTGGTGTCTGAATGCATTCCTGGATTTCCCATCTCCGCTCCTGTGATCTGGTCAGTCGGGTGAGAGCCACAGAGCCGGCCGCGGGGGAGGATAGGAGCCGGGTTTAGCTGACTTTGCATGTTGTGCCAAGGTTTGTGTTCCCAATCCTCCCAGTGCCTTATGCAGAAGATATGGCGTAATGAGCAAAACAGCACTGATCAGGGCTCCATGGAACCAGGGCCCCAGGCCAGGGCTGAGTTTCCCCAAAGGGAGTAGACAGAATGGGGCCGACTGGGGCCCCTCAGCCCTTAGACTGAATGGCAGCTGTGAAGGAATCTTTTCCCGTGTGGAGAGAGAAGACGAAAGCCTGGACAGAAGGAGTTCCTCACGCAAAATCAAATCACATGCCAAAAGAGACATTTTCACTCAATGTCCTAAAAGGAATAATCTGAACACGATGAAACTGGGACTGAATACAAGCGAATGCACCTGTCTGTTACGATGCAATGTGACAAACTATGCCTGATGAGTCATGTTCCACTTTTTCTTTGTCTGGCTTGTTTGTTGTAGTTTGTGACAGATTTCAATGCATCAGTGATTGTTTTGTTTGTAAGCAGCTGTAAAAACTGCACCGGCTCATCAAGAATGGTCTGAATTTCCTTTAAAACAGCAAAATATCAAATCCTATATAAAACGATATTACACAGAGAAACACGCACACTGCAGCTGAACTGCTGAACAAACATGTCACAACCCCCCCTCACACACACACACACACACACACACACACATACTGTCCATTCATCTTCCTATCAATAAGATTTCACAATATTGCACTTCAAAGATGGCACAATACAGATTTATACGATTCTTACATAATGAATCATGTGGGAATTATTAACGTGAACAGGGGCATCTGTATTTCCAAAAGCAGACACATCTAAAAACTTTTAAAATACAATATCATATACTAATGTATAATACAGATGGTGACTTTCTTTGACGACAATTAGCAACAAAAGTTATTAATTTATTTGGTAGATGAAATATAAATAATAATCATGCATGCTATTGAGGATGTGTCCTCACCTGCGGGGCGCCGCCGAGCTGGCGGGGGGTCCGGCGCTGCGCTCCGGGCTCAGGTGCTGAATCGCCACCGCGGGAAACTGGTAAACCAAGCCGGTGCCGCCGGACACAGCGAGCAGGAGGGATCCGGCGCACAGCCAGCACAGCGCCACGGCCATCCCGCTGCACCGCGCAGACACAATTACACACCGCTGAGTCCGATACACAATCCTGCAGGAGTGGAGTGCGCTGTGAGAAACACGGAGATTTTACATGATTTACCCCGTATACTACAGCTCTCTGTGTGTCTCTGTGTCTCTCCTCTGAGCGTGTGATCCCTGTGAGCGCAGCGCGCTGCTGCCAGTCCGGCTCTAGGAGGGATTTCAAGTCTCCAGTGTCGCGTCGTGCGTAAAGACGCGCTGGGTTGGAGAGGCGCTGAGCGCTTGGCAGAGCTGCCGGGGGGGATGTGTTGCTCTGATCCGCAGATTACAATCTCCTGCACACCTCTGTGTGTCCGTTAATGACATTAGTGCCCCTGGAAGGGGCTAATCTGGTAATCTGTGCGAGTGAACCCGGGCGCAATTACGGATATTGCACAGGACCTTCCTCAGCTGCCAGGAGATCCGGTCAACACAGTATCTCAGTCGTGGCTCTTCAGACGTCCTTAGCTCAGGGAGAGAGACGTGCTTTACTTAAAATACAGAAAAGCAAAACTCCACACCGAGATCATTCCTATCTCCGCCCCTGGGGCAGAGAGGGGCGAAACTGCTCTATATTTCCCGCTTGGCCAATATTTTGTCACGCAGCATTACAGAAATGTGTTCAAGGCATTGTGTTTTATAGAGCGTGTACTTCTCCGTCCCAGGAGGTCACCCTCGCTGCGTGCTGGGGCCCCTCTCCCGCTGCCCCGTCAGTCTCGCTATTAACCCCAGGACTGCAAACCCAGCTCGATCAGCCTCAGCCTCGGCTCCTGGACCTCAGCTCTGCTGGGTTTTGATCTCAACTCGCTCCCAGTTACTGAATTGGCCGAATGAGCTGATTGACTGAAATCGTTCGTCTGGTCTGAGAACATGCGGAGTCTTGCTCCTGTGTTACTATGTATTTATTATTAAACCCCCAGTGGCTCCGCTACACACAGCGCACATCGGACATGATGCACCTCGATACCTAATGCGCGTCTTGTGCTTTTTGTACAGATATGATCGATAACAATTGAGTTTTAATCCAATTCCATTGACACCGCTGTGGGAGGCTCAGCGCATGATGTCGCCAGTCAGCAGTCATACTAATGACACTGCAGTGATATTTTTATTTTGCTGTGTCTGTGATATGTTACCAGTCTGTAAAGCGCTCTGTGGCTACCCGGTGAAGGGCGCTATACAAATACAAGTGATTGATTGATACATGGAGACATGGCTGCTTCCACAGGCCCACACTAGCCCTAGTCTTGGGCTGCCAGTGTTATTGTATGTATGTAAGCAGAAGACAGACAGACATGACAGAGCTGCTCATGTGATCCCGGGTCTCTGCTTTCTAACGAGCCCTGAACCGGCAACCCGCGATCTGAAGGGCTGTTTCAGACACCAATTAGCACAACACTACACTTTACCATTTGTAACTACGATTTTACCATGTAAACTATACATTACGTGATCACCATGCCACACCACACTTGGACATACTGAATGTGTACCCCAGTACCCGACAATGCAGTCCTGTAGGGGACAGAAAGCTCACAGCCTCATGTTGGGCCCCTGGTCCTGCAGGACATGCCTTATTCCCATCAACCACCCCGTTTCTTTACTTTATTGGACTCGCGTTTGTATATTATATAGCAGTTATGATGTTTTTTTTTGGGCCATTTCCAATATAGGTATAGTAACTTGCCTACTATCATGAACATACCTGCTATTATACTACACCTACTTACTAACTAACATACTATTAGCATATTACTTGCTAACCTAAATTCTACTACTATTAATTCGCGTACTAACTCCGCCATTAACCTGCATACCATATGGAAACAATACAAAGATATCAGGCAACACGTCCTGTCACATTCAGTGTTGGTGCTTTATTGAAGCAGCTGCTTTCCTGCCGAGGAGGTGGGCGCTGGTGCTGCGCAGCCTCTGTCCGTCGGATCTTATAGACGTTACAATTCAGCGGGATATGTTGACTGATTAAACTCATGCTGAAGTGTGAAGCGTGTTTATAGCTGAAGCTGTGCAGCACTGCGCACTGTATGATGCGCAATAGGAGGTGTGTTACCCGCAGCCTGCAGTGGAGCGCCTCCACCAAAAGAGGGCAGCAACACACAAGACATGAAGCAGTTAAGAACAAAAAGTTTCCAACCGAGGAGGCCATTCACCCCATCGTGCTTTCGTCAAGGTATACACATTTATACACACATTTAAACATGATTATTGCAGCAGGAAAAATATCACAAGAACAGGATTTCTTTAGTTCAAATGATAACAATAACAATGGCTGTTAAAGGAAAGTGCAGGAGTGATTTAACAATGTGACCACGAGGTGCTCAGAACAACGCAGCTCAGGATTCAATTTCTATATTATACATAAAAAATACACATTTGTGTGAGGATAGAAAATCTGAAATATATACATATATTTGCTCCGATTACACCGAATTAAATGAGAGCAGCAGCAACACAACAGTGAACAGGCGGAACATCTCCGAGATTGCACATCTGTCCCCCCGGCTCCGTCTCCCCAGCCCGCTGCGGGGGGTCAGTGGATGGCGTTGGCGTCCGTGCCCCTTGACCTCTGGCAGCCAGTCCAGTCCAGCTCATGGGCCCAGTCCCCGCTGCTGACCGCCCGCACCCGGGCAGGGTCGAACCTCCAGAACAGCCGGTCCTTGAAGAAGTACAGCTGCCCGTCGGGCCGCCACGCCGCCCCGTTGGCCCCCTGCGGGACCCCCCTCCAGTCGGCCAGGCCGCGGGGGTAGTAGGGCTCCGGGCCCGGCGAGCGCAGGTTCAGCACGGAGTAGCGCCGGCCCTTCAGCAGCACCATGCGGCCCAGGGGGGGGTAGTAGAAGGCGCAGTCCGGGTGTCTGGGCAGCCCCGCCAGGCTGCTCCTCTTGGGGAAGCCGGTGTCCAGCGTGCCGCCCGTGTAGCGCCAGTACCGTCCACCTGCGGAGAACAGAGGGGAGAGTCAGGCTGGGCGACCCGGCGTCTTGTCACCGTGGCCCGGGGGGGGAGGTAGGGGAGGGGCGCAGCATGCATACCTCTGAAGAAGTAGATCTTGCCGTCGGTGGGGGAGACGGCCGCCGCTTCGATGGCAGGGGGCAGCTGCGGCCATCTGTGCTGGAGGAGCTGCGCGGCACTCACGTTGCCCCCGGCTGACACCGTCCAGAACTGTCCTCCTCTGAACACCAGCACCGAGCCATCCAGGTCTGCCAGACGCACACAGACACACACACACACAGGTACCAGAATGAGCAGACATGAATAAACCAGCACAGAGAAACTGATCAGGAGCACGTCTTGTTTTCTACAGTTATTCCTTCTTTCCTAAAGTGACCAATCAGGCGGCGCGCGGGCGTGAGAATCGCCAGACTCTTACCCGTAGTGATGGCATCAAAGTAGGCATGGCAGTACTGGGGCTGGGCCGTTCCAGAGTCCTGAGCCGCCCCCCGCTGCCCAGGATGCCAGTCCTGCAGGAGGGCACTGAACGCTCGGCCAGGCAGCTGCACCACCCGCCCACTGGGGGGCTTTCCTACAAGACACCGGGCCGGGAGGGGACAGGGGGTTAGAGACTGGCAGCAGAGAGGCTCGCTGCGGTTCGGAGTGACGAATCCGCCTCCCAACTGAACACACGCCCCCGTCTGCCGGCTCTCCCCTCCCTCACCACAGCTTCACAATCCAATCAGGCACAGGATAATCTGGCACAGACCCCCCGAGGACAGAGAGAGACAGATCGGGACATTACCGTAGAGCTGCTGCACGGCGGCGATGTCATCCCAGCCCAGCAGCGGCGCGGCGCCCAGCCTCTTGTAGTACGGCGACATGAGGGCGTTGCGGACGGGCGAGTGCTGCAGCCCCAGCGTGTGCCCGATCTCATGCGCCAGCACCACCAGCAGGTTGTGCCCCTTCCCTTCCCCCAGCGTCCAGCGCTCCTCCAGGTCGAAGTGCGCCTCGCCGCGGCACGGGAAGAAGGCGTGGGCCAGGGCACCCCCTGCAGGAGAAGGACGGTGTTGAGAACGGCGGGCAGCTCACACTTGATGACCGGATTTCACTGAATGTATGTCTTTTGTCTTGTGAAGAAGTCAGACTACACGATTGTGTAAGAGCAGGGGGTCACACACACACTTAACTACTGGTCTCCGACACTCAAGACTCACCAAATCTCCCGGAAACACGCGTGATTCATCTGGAGAAACGTAAACAAACATGGACCTGGACACTGCCTCACCTGGGCCGTCGAAGGCGTTGCCCAGGCCGTCGCTGTGCTCTCCCTCGTAGAAAGCGAGCCGCAGGTCGGAGGGCCCGAGTGGCGCCTCACGGAAGACCAGCCCCGACACGTTGCCCCACAGGGTGAAGGCCGAGCGCACCGCCAGCCTCACCTGCTCCGGGGGCAGCAGGCGCGGCCAGTTCACCACCCGGTACGACAGGTGGCGCTTGTACCACTTCTCCCCTGCAGAGAGAGGAGACACACAGACACACAACCGCACACACACAGACAGATGTACGTACACACGAACACACACACAGAAACACACACACACGGGTAAATAAGTTAGTCTTTGCTTGCACACAGGATCCCGCTGCTCTCAAGCAAGTGTGTGGCATCACAGCAGAACACAGCCGGACTCTACTCCTGGACCGTGTCTCTGCCTGTGCTTCACGTCACTCTGTGAACCTCCCTCCACTCTCGAGACCTCATCGCACATCCTTCCACAGAGCCAAATACAGCAGGGCTGACTGTACATCGAGTCTCTGACCAGCTGCGGCACAGAGGAGGAAGAGGAGGATGACCAGGATCAACGCCGAATATAAAGTGAAGTCAGCGAAGAAGAATGACCTTCGGTGTGATTATTTCATTCTGTGCATCCAGCTATCAGGAATCTGGAGCATTTCCTGGAGCTCTTTACACCCCCCCCGTCTCTCCGGGCTGGAATTCTAATTGCTTCCATAAGGGACGTCCCAGGCTGTCTGTGGTACCCGGCCTCCTGCCCCGGGTTTTCCCAAAGGGACTCGGCAATCTGGCTCAGCGATCTCCCCCAAGAATAAGCTCAGCTCACTGTGCCGACACAGCCGCCCACGCGCTGCGACACGGAGCATGAGAACCTGGCCGTCGCTGCCTCTGTCTCCCCCCTGAGGACCTCTCTCCTCCCTCGAGCCACAGGAGTCAATGCAGTGATATTCCAGATAAATTCACAGGGCAGTGAGAGGAGCGTCCGAGAGGCCTGTTGAGCCGGAGACACAGCCCCCTTCACACACCCTGAACCCAAACACACCCATCAGTACAGCAGAGTTCAGGCTCCCAGCTGTCTACATGACTGCAGGGATGGGAGTCAAAGAAACAAGGGCTCTGTGCTGGCTGTTCTGTTGTCTCAGGAATCCTGTCTCAAAGGCCGGGGCTGGCAGTGCTGTGGGCAGGTCCAGCTCTATCACGTTGCCATCTCTGAAGTCCCTCCAGGATTGTATCACCGAGTGCATCAGCATCCGACCTCACATCCGGCCTCCAAGCCTCTCTCGCCGAGCTGGCGTTCCAGAAACATTAGACAGTGTCCAATCGAGAGGAGCCCATTCGCCCCATCGTGCTCGTTTGGTGTCCATTAATAACTAAGTGATCCAAGGATCCTATCCAGTCTGTTTTTGAATGTTCCCAAATTGTCTCTTCAGCCACATCGCTGGGGAGTTTGTTCAGATTGTGACGCCTCTCTGTGTGAAGAAGTGTCTCCTGTTTTCTGTCTTGAATGCCTTGAAGCCCAATTTCCATTTGTGTCCCGGGTGCGTGTGTCCCTGCTGATCTGGAAAAGCTCCTCTGGTTTGATGTGGTCGATGCCTTTCATGATTTTGAAGACTTGGATCAAGTCCCCACGTAGTCTCCTCTGTTCCAGGGTGAGAAGGTTCAGTTCCTCAGTCTCTCAGTAGGACTTTCCCTTCAGACCTGGAATAAGTCTGGTTGCTCTCCTCTGAACTGCCTCTAGAGCAGCGATATCTTTCTTGAAGTGTGGAGCCCAGAACTGTCCACAGTATCCAGATGAGCTCTAACTAGTGCATTGTACAGTCTGAACATCACTGCCCTTGTTCTCAATTCTACACTTTTGTCAATATACCCTAACATTGTGTTTGCCTTTTTTATTGCTTATACATGTACACACAGACAGGCATGCCAGCACACATATACTGATATGTATTTATTTCCTAAATTAAAGTGCCTCGAGTTCTGGTTTTGAAAAATGACACTTCATAAACCTGTATTGTACTGTCTCTCATGCCGCCCTGCTGGCGGAACAGTGACGTCTCGGCGGGCGCGGCCCTGACCTTGCTGGCTGTAGCGTTTGCTACGTTGGCGTGTGTTGGGCGTAGCTGCATTGCCCAAGACAATCCGTCTGACCCGCTGGGCCCAGGCCCGGGGACTCTGGCCGTCTCGCACCCCACACCGCGGCTCCCCCATCAGCCGCATGGTGCTGCTGTCCAGGCGCCCGGTGACGGGCAGGTGAGACAGCCACTGAAACTCCCTGCGTGAGAGAGAAGCACACAGACCGTGGAGTGAGACTGGCCACTGCTCCTTGAGCTGTACCTGCCCTGGCTGTCAAGGAGCAGTGAACCAGTCTCACTTAACCACCTGCATCTATATCCCTCCGGTCAGTGTCAGTCCTGGGGAGGGGGGCGGTTTTGACGCACCTGACTGCTGATGTCACCTCCGCCACGTCGTGCCGGTGGCCCTCCTGGTCCAGGTATCCATACTTCTCCAGGAAGCCCTGAAACAGAAGTCCAGCACAGCTCACCTGCGCAACCCAAAATGGCACCGGCCCGCTCGCCTCCCCCCCAGGTTATGCAGTGAGTGTACTTGGCTCGGCTGTGGTTTTCTACAGGGTGCATCATCTCTACTGTACCTGTATTTTCTCCCGTTTTACCAAGGTACCTGTGGTTTTACCAGGGTGCATGGCACAAGACATTAGAGAGTTGGACAATACCAATTGCACCGTGCAGTGTGAACATGCTGCGGGAATTTGCTTCCAGAGAATGTGTGTTTTAGTTTTTTTTGGGGGGAGGTATACCACATCCTGGAGCTCCAGCCTGGGAAGGAGGACAGCTGTTTCGCACAGCTGGGGGGCAGGGCTCTGGTGTGACGCTGCAGCCGGCGACGCCCAGCCCCCGAGCGCCAACAATGCGGCACAATCGACCTCCGAACACCTGCAGCTTCAGAGCGCCATCCTCCACTTGGAAAGCAGCCATCGCCTCCCTGCGGACCCCCTTGACTGACAGTCACGGGAAACGTCAAGCTCTGACTCTCAGGAGCTATTAATAGAGCCCAGAGCAGAATGGAAAACTCAAAGATAGGGAATTTCTGTTTGACAACCAGCACCTCCACATGATCATGACAAATGAGCAGAATAAGACATAAAACACACAGCTCTCCGCTCTCCAGAGCTGCGCTGTGCAAACCACGACACGCACGAGGAGCACAGAAGCAACACGAACAGGAGAGGGTCAAGTCATCCGGCTGCTCTCCTGCTTGATCAGTTTGGCAGCAAGAGGCAGACTTGATACGCACGGCAACACACCCCTGGTATCGAGCAAACAAAGCATTAAAGAAATGCCTGGGCTCTCCCTGTGACTAACACAAGAGCTATTTCTACTGGCAGCCTGGAATTAGAGAGTGCGTTCGCCGCGAGGCCGAGCAGGACGGTACTTGTCAGGCGCAAGCATGCCGCGGCACGGCTCCCCCGCAGCGTGTTCGGGCTGACAGAAGTGCGCACACTGATCCACTGCAGCCGCTCAGCTGCCCAGAGCACGTGGCCCGCTGGCACAGAGACCGAGTTCACCACAGTGACAGGTCTTAACAGATACCCCCACCACACACACCAAAAAAAAGGCTCAGCATCACTTGTATCTCAGTTTCCCCATTTCTTGACACACACAGTTGTGCAGTGCACGCCGTCGGCACTCTGCAGGGCGCTGGGGAATGTTTTGTCAACACAGATCCGATATCCAAATTCTTCCCTGGAACCGGCCCGGCTGTTATTTACACCCTACAGCAGCGCCAAGCCAAGCTGTGGAGCGAGAGACGCACACTGAGGGGAGAGAGAGAGCATCGAGGCTGCCTTTACTAAATAGTTCTCTCCGCACACAGACCACATCATAAATTCATCACATTGCTCAGAAAACAGCCGGCGTGGACACAGAAGCACGTCGCCGAACACAACGTTGCCCGCTTACAGGCGTCCCACAGAACCACGCACTGAAACCGAGGGCCCTTAATCACTGGTGAGGGCCCACAGCCTCCAGGAAGCCAAACGGGTCCCGTGAATATCATGCAGCCGCCCTTGAATGAAGACGTTCACAAGACAGCACAGCTCTGGCTCTGTTTAGTCAGAGACAAACTGGGTCGTGGAGACAGAGGGGGGGTACTGGAGAGGCTGCGGTGTTGGGGCTGATATGGAGGTTAATGATTAACAACAAGCTCTGCCTGGTACTGATTAACTGTGTGTGCAGGGGGAGACACTCTGGAGACAAACACACACACACACACACACACACACAGTTTATCCCTCGCTCTCTCTCACATACACACCAAACACTGAACCACCAGGATTGATGTCCTTCTCAGCCAGGCTCAGCATTTGCATCTTGGCAGCACCGCCGAGGACACAGACAGACACCGGGCGCAGAGAGGCAGGGGCCACTGTTGGAGAGGCGACAGTCCGTCTCAGCCGCCACAGGGAGACGCCACGCCATGCTTTCATGTCCAGAGACCCTGGCGGTCAGCACGGCTTGTCAGCCTGCAGCCGGTGAATGACGGCGAGTGCGCAGGAGCGTCTAATGAGCACAATGAGCTCCTGCGCACAAGCCCCGGGCCTGCGGGACAAACACGCACGGCTGGAGCAACCTGCGGGCCTCTGCGCACACAAACACATCAATATACATGCAAAAGACTATTAGCTGTCAATAAGTATTACTGAAAAAAGGTTCTTCTCAGACTAATTAGAGAAGATGAGATGTCTTTAACTGGTTTATCGTGCTGTATTTTATTTAAAAATGAAGCGAATCCCTGCGGTTTCGGGTGTCTTCAGTACTCGGGTGTGTCCAGAGACCCACCCCGCCCGGCGATGCTCTTACCTCCGCGGCAGCGCTCGGCGCACCCCGGCTGCCGGCCACCGGCGAGCTGAGCGTCCTGGTCACGAAGAGCAGCGGGAGGAGGAGCCGCAGCCCCGGCGGCCAGGGCGCCCCTCGGGGCCGGAGACGCATCTGTGCAGCGACAGCGGACTACGCGCTACCAGTGACCGCTAAACCCTGGCACTCGCGTCCAGCACAGACACCCACATCGCCCTCCTCTGTCCTCTGGTTCGCCGTGTTTACTTGCTCTCTGCCGGCTCCGTCCATCCCACACTGGGGCTCTGGAGACTACGGGACGTCCCAGCCTCGCTCTCCTCTGAACCGCCCACCCTCCTGAGGGAGGAACGGGGGCCTGCCCGGCGGAGACACTTCCCCCGATGGAGGGGACGCAGGGAGCGGCTGCAGCGGCACTGAACCTCTGTTGCGCAAACTGTCTCGGAACAGTTTCATGTCTAAACTATCCCTCCCCTCGCCCTGATGGAAGGCGTCCAAAACGCACTAAGCGATGCCTTTAAGTTCAAATCCTACCTTTCAGACAAACAACTTACAAACTTCTGCCATTAGCAATTTAATCAAGACCAACTTCCTACCAAGGATTGAATCTAAAATGCACAGAACTCATGGTACAGCAGGTTAAAGCTCAAGCACTGTATACTGCTGCGGTTACTACACACCGGCATGCCTGGCGGGTTGTCCAGCAGGAACGCACAGCCGAGCTCAGTGGGCAGCCCAGGGTGTGGAGACTCGTGTAAGGACCGGGGCTGAGGCTCTGCAGGAGGCGCCCGAGCCCGGCCCGAGTGTGAAGACTGACTCTCCCCACCTTGGCACAGCGAGCGTCTACCCCTGAGCGCAGACACAGACATCTACTACTAAAGATGTCAAATCAACACACACAAAGCCGGGAATATAGAAGGCACCGTGGCGCTGGAATGGGTTGCCGGAGCTCCAGGCATGTCACCCATCTGCTCCATCACACCCAGCAAACCTGTGAAACGCTCATGGTTTGTGTCAATGCACTGGACCACTTTGCCACGGCTGGACTCGACTGATCTCCAGGTGCCCGTCTGAGGCCAGGCTTGTACAGCCCGGACTGCAAGGGGACGCAGTTGTGAACCTCACAACCATTAGTGAGAGAAGGACTTCCCTGCACCCCTCCCCCCGCAGAACCCATTCCTGCCAGCGAAGGTCTGATCCGGTTCATACGAGCCAAAGAAACCGTGTGAAGTAAAACACTTTATTCAGTATTACAAAACAATATGCAATTTGGCAATTGTACAAGTCTACCTTATGTTGCACATCTAAACCTGCGAGAATCTTCACCCCCAAAAATAAAATGTTTTTTTACATAATGCGCCCCCCCCTCAGACAGTCCTTTCACAGCAGCTGCTCAGCGATGATCCACTCCGAGGGGCCGCACCTGTGCAGCCAGCGGGCCGAGGCGACGGTGGAAGGGCTGGGTGGCAAGTCGCACACCGAACCCCTGGGATGCCCGTCGTCCCGGTTCAGTACGGCCGCTCCCGCCGCTCCCCTCTGCTGTCGCCTCTGCGGGGGGGAGAGGAACAGGGCAGACTGTGAATTTGGCGTTAGGGAGCTTGTACGTGTACAGGCTCTCTCATCAGCACCGGCTCTACTCCTATGAAGGCTAACAAACTCACCGTCCTCCCATCTTCCATCCATATCCCCCGCGATCCCCACCGCGGTCACCCCCACGGCCGCCACGGAAGCCCCCGCGGCCCCGGAATCCACCCCGGTCGCCTCCGAACCCCCCCCGGCCGCCACGGTCTGAAAAGCAAAGAAACTCGAGCTCAGATGAACCATCTCCCACAGCCACACTTTTAAGGACTTTCTCAGCGGTACCGGACTTGAAGCCTACCTGAGCCCCCGTCCCCGGGCTTGGGGGTGCCACACTGATTGCACTCCATCCTTCTGGCGAAGTTCATATTCCCACAGGATCTGCCAAGAAGAAAAAATAAATAGCCACCATTAAACACAAATAAAACGCTCCGGCACAGGATTACACGTACACAAGGGGAGGGGTGGGGGGATAGGCAAGGGAAGTCTTACGAGTTGGGGCACAGCCAGTCTCCTCCCTTCATGTCCGCACCAGGGCCACCACCGTAGCCGCCGCCGCCGCCGCCACCCCCCCCCCGGCCACCATATCCCCGGGAGCCTGCAGGGACAGAGAGACAGGTCAGAACCGGCCAGGGCTAAGGAGCCACAGCAGTCAAAAACACCAGACACAGGCCAGAGGTGTAGAGCCGGTGAAATGGAGGCAGTTACCGCTGAAGTGGTTTTTCATTTAATTGAAATTGTACCTCAGGGCCTCAAAAACCACACAGGCGCACAGTCTCACCTCCACGCCCCCCTCCGCGGCCTCCTCTCTGCATGAACTCGGGCCTCCTCGTAGCGAAGGACACCTTGATCGGTTTCCCGTTGAACTCCTTCCCTAAAAGGACACGAAATGCCAAAACCGCAGTCAGAAACGCTCCTTTTGAACTGGGAAGGGAAAGTAAGATCGGGGGACAAAGGCTCCCGTCACGCGACGCTCGGTCAACGAGGTCTTTCAGGGACGGGTTCGAATATCCGAGCTCACCATCAAACCACTCGATGGCCGCTTTGGCAGAAGGCGGGTCCTCATACGACACCGTGGCCTCTCCCTTCAGTCTGCCCGTGGCTTTGTCGGTGTACAGGTTGATCATGGGCAGCCCGGTTTTCTTGTTCAGCTATTGAGGGAGACATGGGGGTGGGGGGGCAGAAGGGTGTTAATTTCAGCAGTAAAAACTACAGCGCAGAGCTTGTGCCACATTACTCAAAGTCATCTCTCCCTCTCACCGCAAACGCACCTTAATGATGCCGATCTGTTTGAAGTACGTCGCCACCTGGTCTGGGGATACATCCTCGCCCAGGCCCTGGACAAAGATTGTGTTGTTGTCCGAGTTGTCCTCGCCACCTATAGACACACAACACCCTGTGTGATTTACCATGCGGGCATTTGAGCTGGCGGGGGCTTGGCGTTTTACTGGGAAGAGATGGACACTTCGACCGGCCAATCGGTATGAAGCATCCAGCGTTTGAAAACTGGATAGGATCCTTGGATCACTTAGTTATTAATGGACACCAAACAAGCACCATGGGGCGAATGGCCTCCTCTCGATTGGACACCGTCTCATGTTCTTATGCATGATAACTGGGATGTTAAGGGCACTGCACAGTCAGTTTAGGCAACGGGCTTCAATGCTTTACCAGATTAATAAAATTGTACAACAACCTCTGGAATACTAGACAAGCTCTCAAAGGAGGGGAAAAACAAACTGTGCATCGTGTTTTACTTTAAACTTTACAAGAGGAAACCATTGAAAGCACCAGCCTGAAAATGGAGAATGTGCTAAGTGCAGTGGGACAGCCGGGCCGCACCTAGAACCTGCGGCTGAACCGAGGCGGACCCAGCTGTTCCACGACCCTGGGAACGGGCAGCTCACCTGACTCAGATTTCTGTCCGTAGTCTTTGGGGCCTGAAAGAGAGCACACAGGAAAGAGGGGCATGATGAGTGGGCAGAGACCAGCACACAAACAGCACAGCTCCACCGCTCACCTACAGTTCCCATAAGTCTTTGCTAGTGTTTTAAACAATACATGAAGGTCAGTTTAAGGCATCTGTGCACCACTTGTTATAGAGCTGCAGCGTCTGCTAGACCCTTGCAAAGCCTGCGCAGTCTGGGAAGTCTAGTTAAAACCACCAAGTACCCTTCAGCTACAACAAGCTCCTTCTCCACGGCCATCATCCACTTTCTTTTCTTTTGGGGTGGGGGTGGGTTACAATTCGTCATCTTCTGATCTCATCATGCAACAGTACCATTATGAAGCGTATTCAGTATTAATAGCTTTATGGTTTAAAGAAATAAGTGGAAGGAATCCCCAAGGGCATTAAACAGACGAACAAACACTATTGCAACAGGTGGGTGCCTTGCTCTGGGACGCAACAAGAAACTGGCGGCTTTTAAGAGCTGGTCTCTTTGATAATACAGAATTTCCACTGAAACAGGGCTGATGCTCATCACTTACCACCGAAATTTTTGAAGCCACCATGGTCCCCACCTCTGCAGAGGAAAAATTGAAGAAATGATGCTTCCCTTAATGTCACATGTGAGCTCGGGGCTCTGTTTCTGTGCTGCCTCTCTTATACATGGTGAATGAAACAGTGCTCCCAGAAGGATGGGCCAATTCTCTGAGCCTGTCTGGGTTTATCCAGCAGGAAGGCCCTGGGTCTACACTCTCGCAGAGCCTCTGGACTGATAGGGAGAGCTGGGACTTTATTAACCTCCAGAAACCTGCATTTATGCTGATTTGAAGTGACAAATCAGAACATAGAAGCAGGTAAGAGATGTAAATTTAAATCTCTGCATCTAGCAGCTAGCTCACTCAGACACTCCTCTTAAGGTGTAAGGTATGCAGCAGGTTACAAGATTGTCCTGGAAGGCTATAGATAAACACACACACACTATCTTCTCTTTTTGAATTGAATATACGAGCTTCTATAGCAGAGGTCGAAGTTTAATTTCATTCACTCTGAAACCTGTAGCATAAAATGTAGACCACGTTAACAGATAAAACATTGAAGTCCACGTAATAAGACAGTACACTCATGACACTAGGAAGGAACCAGATTAAGTGACAGCATTTGAATCCTCAGTTTTTACTAGGAAGAAAATAAAACCCAATTAAATGTCTTTATTGACACATTGTCACCCTTTTGTGCACAATTTGGACATGATTATAAATTGCAGTAAATTCATTAACTGTCTAAAGGGCTGTGGACATGGTTGATGGGATCTTGGACTTGATTATTCGTGCAACCTGCCTGTACAGTTCACTGTGCACACATCAATTAAGCCTAACATACATGAAGCATGTTTAGTGAAGGTCCAATCAGGAGTTGACCAATAACACCCATCTGTGCTTCAGGCCGACCGCTTCACCAATGAGGCACTGCTACACAATTTACAAAGAACCCCTTAGAGGTCTTGAAACATCACCGGCACAATCAAAGCGATTGAGGTTCACTCTACGAGGATTGTTCCCCATGAAATGTGTGCAGAACACGCAGGAGGCCTCCTGCATTCGTCCACACCTTGATAGACAATGTGTGCAGGTGGCAAATGATTGTATGAGGCAAACTGCACGGCATCCTTCCCAATTATTTTATACAGGGATGAATATGAAACCTCTGCCAACTCCAAAGTTGGAATTAATGTGAAAAGGATCTCGTGTCCAGACAGGTTTGCATTACTGATGGAGAGGAGGCTGTGTGGCCAGGAGAGTAAAAGGGAATGTCATGAATCTTGACAACCACTACTGGAAATGGGGGGTGCATTCAGAAGCAACTGTCCCCCCCCCAGATTTCCACAGGCATCTCTGTGCATGTCTGGTAGCTTGTAAGTGAATTTCCACCCCATTTAAACCAAAAACCTGAAATCGAGATGCAACACAAGGCTGGTTGAAGCCAAGTTTCATTGATCCCTATTGAAGTCCAGTATAATCCTGGGGGGCGCCGAGCACACTCGAGGGGAGTGGGGTCTGCCTCTATGCCCCAGCCAGGCCAGTACATCAGCAGACGGGTTCAAATTAACTTCTGCCCTTCCCTTCAAAAACAGTGGAGCCCCAAAACTTAACCCGCAACCCCAATAGTTTATTTTAAAACCCAGTCGTCTTTACGGGTTGCAGAAATGCATACCCTCAAGAACACTTACAGGGACGTACTAGCCAAGCATCCATTAACCTGTGAGCTGGCAGGCACTGCGAGGTGTGGACCCCCCGAGCCCAATCCCACAAAGCCGAGAACAGGCTTGAGACCCCAGGGTGTGTTTATAAAGACTTGGGCTGACACTTTAGTTACTTGTCTTGCCAAACCAACGGAGGAGCGCACTGGGTGCCCAGCCTCAATCGGGTTACAGTGAGTAACGCACTATCCATCTTTGAGGAAGACAGGAGCACAGATGTCATTACTAACCAAACGGGACGAAGAACAATCTTTATAGGCACACTGGGTTGAATGCAATAGGAGAATGTACGGGTCAAAGATCTAAAATACAGAGACAAGGCCTCTCTGCGAGTGCACACGTCTGGAACTATATTTATAAAAAAAAAAAAAAAAAAAAAAATCTGGGTTGTTTTACACGTGACGCACATTACTGGTGGAGCAGCAGAGAAGCCCACATGGGCTACTGTAGGGCAGGCCTGAGGCGTTTCAATGGGAAACAAAATCCAAAAACAAAACCTGTATCTGGGGATGGAGCAGGACACCACACTGGCACACGCTCTCCCACACAGAACTAAAAGCATCGACTGTCAAGTGAAAAGTCCTTTGCATTAAATTGGTGTCCATCGTCAAAATGCGACTCTGCCGATGCCATACATATACATTGGGTTCCATTTTGTCCGTTCAAAAGCCTGTCAGTGTCCCTGCGGCCCTCACTTTCTACAGCAACTCCAATAAGGAAGAGGGAGATGGGGGAAGGGGGGGGGGAGGCACCCAGCTGTGTTGGAGAAGCTGATTGACTGAAATTTCCCCAAGTATTGAGTTCAAGGATCAATTGAATGCTAGCTTCCTGAAAATACATCAGAGTATGGCTAGGCGTTTGTGAACTTCCAAGACGACGCATCAAAGCAACAAGGGCTCTGTGGATATTGAGACTAATTTTACATTTCTTTCTTATCTCAATCACTAGCACAATCTAGACTATCTGGCCTGCCGTTGTCCGCACCCCCCAGGGCACTGGGGTGCCACTGAGCTGTGTGGAGGACAAGGGTGACTTTTCCACATTGAGGCGTCGACACGCCAACAGTCACTGGAGCTCCAGGGTGTTTGCTAAACTGGTACAGTGTGACCCTCTATTGTCCCAGATTCTAAACTGGGGGGAGATGTAAAGGGGTGTGGCCGGGCTCCTGGGTTCGATTCAGCTTCCCGACACACAGCATGAGCAGCTCCCAGCATGCATTGAGGACCGTGTGAAGCTGGTGAGGTACCTGTCAGGGCGAAGCGCTTTGCAACTTACCCCATACCAGATGAGGGGCCTCTTCCGTCCCGGTCATATCCGCCGCGCCCTCGGCTCCTGTACCCATCAGACTGGCCTGAGCTCCCATCCTCTCCCCCATACCTGTTCACACCGTGAGCAGCATCACCTGCGAAAGACAGCTGCATTCAGAATCAGCTGCCCCACCGGTCGGTTTCGGTGTCAAAGGCTCTGCTGTTTAACATCTAAAGACTACCATCCTGTCAGGACACAACCATGTCGAGGATCAAGGCGGGCAAAGTCAAAACGCTACGCAAAGGACCTCCACACAAGTCAGTTTACAGGAAGTGCACTTCACAAGGAGCATCGTCTAGAGGAGAAGGTCAGAACAGACAATTACCATCGTAGCCCCGGCTGGCGTAGCTGCGGTGCTGCGATCCTCCTGAGGGTGGTGCATGTGCTTCGTGGGCAGGCGGCTGGGCGTAGGATGCCGGGGGCTTCGATCCATACCTTCAATACATTCCAGTGTCAAAGCAGCAGATTGCAAGGTTACACAGTTGCAAATGAGACGTGTCTGGGTCTCGCACACAAACCGCTTTACCGATGTGCCAACCTCAACATCATCCAAAAACACGAGCGCTTGTGCAGAAGATATGACTACGGTGAAAGGATCTAAAAAGCTGGTGAAGGTCTCCATAGAGCTGACTGACTTTCATACAATGCCGTATTTCTTACCCTGTAGGAGGCTCAGCACTCGGCTGTCCGTAGGCATCATATGCTTGCTGTCCGTAACCCGCCTGGCTGCTGGGCTGTGCCGTCTGACTGAAACTTTCCGCTAATTGAACGAGCAGAGAAGACATGACCAGGATGAGCAGAAAGCTGGCAACAATAACTGAGGGGATTAAAAAAAGGTGGAGACTAGCATACCTGGCTGAGTGTTGCCGTAGCCCGATCCATAGCCTGCGTAGCTCTGACTATAGGAAGAGCTGCCGTCACTAGGCTGACCGTAGGTCTGGAACATAAGAACAGCACATCTGGCATTTAAGACACTGGAACTTCAATAGCACATCTGGCATTTAAGATTTAAGCTGCGAACATGTACGAGAAAGCCTGCTTGTACTACCATAAGATACAATTGATGTAATAGCTTTGATTTTCCGTTATTTTAGACGTTAATTTTTTTTTTATTTGTGCGACTGGAAGGGGTGCATAAATACATACTTCTCTCCCGGTCATTTTTATCATTAAAAAATACTGGTACAGTGCCCAACCTCCATTATAAAAGCACTGGATGCTCTTAATTCTTAATCTTTTCACTAGGGCTGAGTGCAGTGTTCGGAGGGAGAGTGGCGACTGTCAACTATGAAGCACATCTTAAAGACTATGAAAACAAAGCAGGACGCAGCCCGTCTTCACATGTGACTCGCTTACCTGTGGAGTCTGCTGGTAGCCCTGGGTCGGTGGTGGAGGATATGATGCATAGCTGAAAATAAATCACAACAAAAGACATGAAAGGCTTTCAAATATCCAAGGACCTGAAGAATCACTGCAGCCAGAGGAATACCTACAGCTTTGAAAACATGCACCCAATACAGAGTAATAGCTGCCAACAACAAATCTCACCAGAACTGATTCTTAAAAGTAGGTCAGTGATCATTCCTGTGCAAGTCCTGCTGCCGCCTCTACTTCCTGGGTAAATTAGTGCATCCAGGGAGCAAGGTCTCCACTCATTAACATACCCATTGCTCTTCATTAAAGCTATTCTTACACCCAGCTGCTCGGCAACCGCAGTGCATCTGAGGTCAAATCCTCTCAAAATGCAGCGATTATGAAAAAGCATTAGTTCAATTTCGACAGTTCCAGGGTCTGTGGGAGAAACACCTGCCCTGGCCGCCGTGGCCCGTGCTTCCTGTGCGATACTCGCAGTGCCGTGACGCACTACGCACAGCATCGTGACGCGATACGCACAGCGTGCATGGAGGCGCTTTGACAAAACAGTGGCCACCAATGGACGACCAGGGCGACTTTAGAGCGGGTAATGGACGGCCAGCTCGGGCAACTGTGCAGTCCCATCCAAACTCGCTGTGCATCATAACCTCCGAATAAGAGCTATGGTGAGAAATGCATGAATTGGGCAGTGAAAGGCAACATCCCCTTATACACACACACACAATTACAATGGCTGCTTTGAGCCGCCCCACCTCCCTCCCTCCCTCCCTCCAAATACCTTTGTTGCTGTGCACCGGGCTGACCATAGCCAGAATCTACAAGCAAACAAAAGAAAGAGTCAGTGAAGACAGGGGACAGACCCCCCTCTGATCGCCAGTGTGATCAGCTGCCCCTCTTAACGCCGTCCTGTTTACCGCTGTGCGTGGCCCGGCGCACATGCGCACACGTAGGGGCATTTCAGCGCTTTCTGGGGGCGATTTCAAAATAAATAATAAATTAAAAAACTTCGACCCGCGTCGGCTCGGACTTCGAGAGGCCGGACAAGAGACCCGCGCCGGAGCAGGAGGCCCCGAGAGCACGCCGCTTCTCGAAAATGGCGGACTCCCTGCCGTGGAAACTCAGATTGCAAGATGCGTCATATCGGTGCCGCTGCGGCCGCACACGGACACCCGAGCGCGGGTCTGGAGAGGGGCATCGCCCGCAGTGTGGGGGCCGGGCTTGTGGATTTGACTGGGGGAAATGTACTTTAAAGGGTCCAATCTCCTCGCACCACACACACAATGCTGGGGAATCAATCACGTCTAATTGAAATCATGGCGGCTGTTAAACCCCTGTGTAACCCAGCGCCGCGCAGAGAAACTCGGCGAGAACAGTGCAAGTCTTACCCGACGCCATGGCTCAGTTTGCGTGTAAAAGCCGCTGTCCCGCCTGCTCGACTCTGGGAAACACGGCCGCGACGGAACCACACTGCGGACCTTATTAACTCCGACCCTGCCAGCGCTTCCCGCCGCTACCACCCTCCGGCTCACAGGGGGGTGCGATGCCTGTAATGAGCCTGTGTGTCAGTAACACGCTCACAAACACACAACACAACATGTGCATGTTAACAGACATGTGTACATATGGAGGTGTATGTGTTTATCTGATTGTGCGCTATCTTTTATAGTACATGTTAAAGTTATAATTGTATTATGGTGCCCCCCCTGAGTTTCACACTATGGCACATTCCACGCGCTCTAGTTCTTCTGGTGACGTTGACCTGCCCTGACCAATCGAGTTGGAGTGAGAATGAGGGCGGCCATCTTGAGTGATAATAATAAAATAAGTGCGGCAAATACTACATATAGAAATAAACACTGCTAAATGTAGCTTATGAAAGTAAATACGACCTATAAGAAGAGATTAAACTATGCTTAATTTTAATAAACAAACATATGCTTTATACCGAAACAATAATATTGATTTACAATCGATAGAAAACACTGCAAATCCAATTGACAACAATGGTCTCCAAATCCCCTTCCTTGATAGTCAATCAGCAGTAAAAAATACGTCATATCACAGATCCTCCTTATAAAGAGGATCTAGTTCATATGGTTTATTGTATTGAGTGCCTTGTACCGATAGAGGGCAGTAAGTAAGAGCCTTCGAAGCACTTGAGCCATAAACACGCGTGCGCCGTGTTCCTCGCCATTGTCCACAACCCGGAAGTAGGAAGCAGATTAAAATAATGTTGCCGGAAGTGAGCTAGTGACCGAAAACCTGTGCCTTTAAGTAAAAGTTTATTCGGCCCCTGATATCGGGTGTAGAAGTCGCCTCACAGTTTTAAACATCCTGCCTAATCGTGTAATTTATGACTTGTGCTTAGTAGAAAAAAGATACACACAGGCAATGGACCCGACAAAGCTCCTACGGCAGTGTCTGCACAGGGCCAGAGAGGTGCTGCCGGCGGGCGAGCTGACGAGCGGCGCGGCTCTGGCCGTCGCGATATCGGCAGCGGTGTACATCGCCACGGCTCGCTTCAGTGTCGCTCCGGAGGTGCTCAGCCTGGGGCCCGGCGCCCTCGCAGACTGGCACGGTACGGTCTGACACTGCGGATCCCGGGCATGCTGGTGCAACTGACAATAGAAAAACAATAAAACATGATTGTAATATGCCATTGCACACTTTGCATGTCATTTTCCTCTTGGCTGAACCACATTGTGCTTTGATTGTTGGTAGGCGTGTATTGAAACTGTGTTTGCCTTTACTTGTACTGGAGAAAGAGGTACACTAGGACATATCAAAGTTGTGGTTGACACTGTTTTGTTCTCAATCAGCTTATAGTTAAATTGGTCACGTGTTCATTTCTGTTGAAGATTGCATGCGTGTCTGTGTGATTGACAGGTCTACCTGTTCAGTCCTCCTTCATGCTGCCTCTGATTTCTGGGTGAAACCCCCCAGGTCTGGCACCCGATGAGGGGCTTCAATAGATAACCCCCCGCTCCTCTCCTCTGCAGTGCACAAGCTGGTGACCTACTCCTTCTGCCACACGGACCCGTGGCTGCTGCTGCTACAGGCCGGCGCACTGTGTCTGTTCGGCTGCGGCCTGGAGCGCAGCGTGGGCACGGCCCGGTTCTGCTGCCTGCTGCTGCTGCTCTCCGGGTGGACCGGGTTCCTGCACGCCCTGCTGGAGCTGCTGCTGTTCGGCCGGGCAGGGGGCGGCTCGGTGCGCGGCCTCCTGCCCGTGACCCTCGCAATGGTGGGCATGGCCACCGTGCGCTCACGGATCCGCCGGGCCCTGCTGTGCGGGGTGAACGTGCCCCGCGCCGCCCTGCCGTGGCTGTTCCTCCTCGCCTCGCTACTCGTCCCCGGTGCCAGCTTCCTCTGCAACCTCGTGGCTGTCCTGGTGGGACAGGCCTGTATCCTTTCACCCATCAGTTTGTTGGTTTTGTTTACCTCCCTCTGCCTTTTGCAGGTTCTGCTCCACTCCCTCAGTGCCCAAGTACACAGATCTGTACCAACTCTTTACAAACTCCAGCTGCAGTTCTCACCAACTTGGTTTCCTATTGAGAATCGAATCCACAGTTTCTATGCAAATCCACACAAAAAGGGCATTTTTAGTGTTCAAATTCGAAAATGTACTTACTTCAGCCCCAGTATGTGGGACTTTTTAAACTGTGTCAACAGGGCAGTTTCCTGTTCAACATCAGATGAGTGTTAACAAGCAGTGGATTTTATTTTACTTACTTATTTTAAACGGAAGGTGTTCTATCCAGTTGTACAAACTTTCTCAACAGCACAGCGCAGCCACAGATGGTAAGAGAATTACCGTTACGGGACAGGGAAACCACACAAGAAAACAAAACATCGAACATAAATCAAAATAATAATGATCATAAGAGGAAATGAATCTACACTGACCAGGCGTTGGCCTTTAACCCGAGCTGTGCGCACAGATGGAGTGGGCAGGTGTTTCCTGCTGGACGTGTCCGAGACGAGGGCCTGTGTCCTGGATAAGACGGTGCCCTTCAGGCTGCTGAGGAGGCTGGGAGTGGCGGTCTATGTCCCCGCGTCGGTGCAGGAGAGGCGGACAGCTCTGCATAAACCGTACGTATTGAGAACCCTCCAGACAGGCACTGTGGTCAGGGGAAAAATATGCTGTGGTTTAGTCTAGAGCTAGTCTATAGCTGACTGAATGTGATGGGATGCGTGTGAAACTCTCCGTAGACTACGACCCAGTGCGTGTTTGTCATCGATGCCACCCTGTCCATGTGTGTTTTGTGATGATTTATGTTCCTAACCCCCCACAGACTCACTCCGGCAGCCGGTTCCTATCCAGTCCAAGTCTACGCCCCTGTGTCGGCCATCCCGCCCCAGCAGTCTCTGTCCCAGAGCTATGAGGGCTGGCAGAACTCTCCCTACAGCCCGGGCAGCTACTTCCCTCCTGCACCCCATCATGCTCACGGTCATGGGCACACAGTCCACCAGAACACGGGCAGCCAGCCGGGACACGGAGGCTGCTGTGGGCACGCGCACTCCAGCCCCTCTGCCCCAACCCCTGGCCACCACGGCAGCTACTCTTTCCCCTCTGTGCAGCCTGGAGGGCCAGTGCACTTCTCAGGAGGGCCGTCCCTAGCGCCCAGCCTGGTCAATGCTGGGGCCCACGTGGGGCCCCCTTCAGTGGGCATGGCAGGTGTGAGCTGGCCGGGGCAAACCGTGCACAGCCCTGCTGGACTGGTGGTAAAATAGACCTTCTGCTTCTCTTCCCCTGACTGGTGCGATCGGTTGACAACGGCCTGTGGGGCAGTCCTGCAGTGTGGGACACCCCGGCAGCTGGCGAACGTGGCCACCCACATCGGAAGTTAGGAAATTAAAAACATCACACTACATTTAAAACTAAATTAAAAATAATTCCATCAAAGAAACTCTGCTGCCAGTTTTTGGCTCCGTGACAAAGCACTTTCTGAAGCTGAGTCTCCAGCATTGCCTTGTGTTCCCTCCACACCTGCGCACAGTGTCCGAATCCGTCCTGACACGGGAGGGTGGCTGACCGTGTGGGTGTGGGTTTTGTTTTTTATGCATTTTTATGAAAGTGTAAATATTCATTTTTTTCTAACAGGTGTATAAACATAAAAACCTTTCCTATTCAAAGCATTTACCTCTCTCGTGTGGAATGCCTTTTCATCCCCCATATTCAGTCAGCTAAGCTTTACTTGAAAAACAAAAACAAACAAAAACACTCACTACAACTTCCACACAATACTTAATCTCCATTGTGAAGGACTTTCCAAGTGAAATGTAATCCGCGTGAAAGGTCTTGCAGGTGAACGCAGCAGTGCAGCCTGCGGGGGGGGCAGTGTGTGCGTTTCAGGGGCAGTGTAGCAGAGGGACAAACAGCATGGGGGGGTGTGGCGGCACACTGTTACAACGCCTGGCTTTTGCCGCTGTAACAAAACTGCTGGAATCTCTAGACACGAAGATGAAAGCAGCAGAACGTGAACCGAAGGAGAGGATGGATATCAAGGTTTCTTTGTCTGTTTTTATTTGATTTTAAATATTCTCCCTGTAATGACCCTGGCCACCAGCAGGAGGAGTATATACTCTGGTGACATCATGAACTCTGGGCTCTGAGCATCGCTGCCTGCCAGGAGCACAGACCCCTACAGTGATCGGCAGTGGGGGCTTGTGCTCCATGCCCAGCTTATTTAATCATTTTAAATTCTAGTTATGAATGATCTGAAGGTACTTGGCATGTGACAGTGCCTTCTGCATAACATATAATGTGGTCAGTCAATTATTATCCATTAAATGGGTGCCCAATGAGCACACGAAGCACAGCACAGCTCAAGTGTTGCTCAATACCCTGGGCCTCAGAGGACAAGACAATAAAAGTGCTGGGGGGTGCTGCTGCATTATCCACCGGGGGAGGGGCTGTCGAGGTGCTCTGAGCACACGTGGACCCTGGTCAGGTCAGGTACATGTTGACATCACCGGTGTTGAATACCGGGCCCCAAGGTTAATTTGGCAGCATCGTGTCCTGCGGAGAACGTCAGATAAACTGCCAAGGTAATATAGTGATGCAGATCTGCTTTCGGGACACATGCATTTAGAGGCTACTATAAATTCTTAGGGACCTTCCTTGACAATAAATTACATTTTGAGGTTAATACTGACTTTATTTGTAAGAAGGATAAAGACTGTTCTTTTTAAGGAAATTAAGGCACTTTAATGTGGACAAACTGTCATGAAACTGTTTTATTCTTCCTTTATTGAGTCTGTTCTGACCTCTTCAATGATTTTGGCTTTGGTTTGGGAACTTAAGTGTCAAGAACAACAATAAGCTTGAGAACATTGTGAAGCTGTGTCACAAGATTACCACATTCACATTTGTATCAAGCGAGGGTCACTCAGAAGGCACAGACTATTTGATCAGACCATCAGCACCCTCTCCATGGAGACTTTTGGCTTCTCCATCAGAGCGCAGGTTTAGCTTTCCTCTGTGTGGAACTAATAGGTTCAGTTCCTTCAGCTATTGGGTTTATTAACAAGTTCAGCTGAGTTAGAAACATAAGAAAGTGTCCAGTCGAGAGGAGGCCATTCGCCCCATCGTGCTCGTTTGGTGTCCATTAATAACTAAGTGATCAAGGATCCTATCCAGTCTGTTTTTGAATGTTCCCAAATTGTCTCTTCAGCCACATCGCTGGGGAGTTTGTTCAGATTGTGACGCCTCTCTGTGTGAAGAAGTGTCTCCTGTTTTCTGTTTTGAATGCCTTGAAGCCCAATTTCCATTTGTGTCCCAGGTGCGTGTGTCCCTGCTGATCTGGAAAAGCTCCTCTGGTTTGATGTGGTCCATGCCTTTCATGATTTTGAAGACTTGGATCAAGTCCCCACGTAGTCTTCTCTGTTCCAGGGTGAAAAGGTTCAGTTCCTCAGTCTCTCAGTAGGACTTTCCCTTCAGACCTGGAATAAGTCTGGCTGCTCTCCTCTGAACTGCCTCTAGAGCAGCGATATCTTTCTTGAAGTGTGGAGCCCAGAACTGTCCACAGTATCCAGATGAGCTCTAACTAGTGCATTGTACAGTCTGAACATCACTGCCCTTGTTCTCAATTCTACACTTTTGACAATATAGGTCATAGACTCCTAGGTCTTTCTCATGCGTTACTTCATCTAGTTCTGTTCCTCCCATAGTGTCATTATAGTGGACATTTGTGTTACCTGCATGTATTACCTTGTCCACGTATTTTGTGTCATTGGTTACCTGTATCAATCGATTGTGGATTGTGGCCCTTTTCATCTTGATTGTATTTATATTTATGATTTATGATGGCCATGCTGATGTTATCTGTTATGTATTGATTGTATGTGTTGTATTGCCCAGGAATGTTTTGATGTGATTGTTATCTTGTTTTAAGGTGTTTTGATGTTTTTAATATTTTGCAAATTGCCGTTTCGTGACATTAAAGAGGTGGGATTGGATTTGATCGTTTACTTTAAGAACGTAATCGTTCGTGACAAAAGACTCGTTCGCCGCCTCGTCATTGGCCATAAAGTATCCGCCTAATTAATCACTGGGACGCCGAGCCTCGTCGCAGAGCTCGAACTGGGCCAATGGGAGGCGTTTGCCTTGGTCGTCACCTTGACCTTGCTATTGATTAATGACCGGGTTCAAGCTCTGTGGTAGAGGTGCTCCGTGCGGGTCGCTTATGTAAGCGGAACCTCTGCTCCCATAGACTTTCGACTCGCCGTCCCGCTCCTTCCATGTGACCAATGACGTCACTCTCAGCGCTCTGCCCAGGCTGTACCACTTCTGCCCACAGAGGGAGACGGCACAACACACACAGGCGCCTGGGTGTGAACCGCGAGTCCACGCAAGGGAGAGCCAGTGGAGATGAATAAACAGTAACACTAAAAAGACCCGGACTGTGTGGCGCCTCGGAACCGCCGGATCTGTCACGCTTTCATAGGCAGCGATATTGCTCCCCCCCTCGCACGTCGGGCGGCGGCGCCAGTGGTGCGGTCCTGCGGGGAGGCAGTGCGCAGGGCAGTGACGAGGCTGCGCTCAGTTTCCGCACTGAGCTGAGTGACACCGCGGACGAGGTGAGTGGATCCTGTCGCTCGGTTTCACGGTGCGCCCGCACAGGCGGTCCCGTTAACCGCATCGGCCCCGCAGAGCTCCGATATCTCGGTGAGAGGGCTGCCCGTGAGCTGCGGTGCTGTTGGGCCAGCTGTAGTAGTGCAGTAGTAGCGCCTGTGACCTGCAGTGAGCAGCCGTGTGTGGAGAGCATAGGTGGTCATATTGGTAAATACCGCATAACGCGTGTGGCCGAGCGGACTTCACCCACAGATCTGTGCGGGATGTTATAGGAGCTGGCAGCGTGACCGTGCGTGTCCCTGGGCTCCCTGCCAGCCGTGGCTACCAGCCCCTCGCAGGGGACACCAGACAGGGGACATGTAGGCACTGAGCTGCCGACACCAAGTGCTCCATGACGTTTGTTTATGTCTCGGTCTGAACACGTGACTGTGTGTAGTGTCTGTGTGTGTGTGTAGTGTTGGTGTCTGTCTGTGTGTGTAGTGTCTGTGTGTGTTTGTGTGTCTGTGTGTGTGTGTGTGTGTGTGTGTGTGTGTAGTGTCTGTGTGTGTGTGTGTGTGTAGTGTCGGTGTGTGTGTTTGTAGTGTTTGTGTCTGTGTGTGTAGTGTCTGTGTCTGTGTCTGTGTCTGTGTGTGTAGTGTCTGTGTCTGTGTCTGTGTGTGTGTCTGTGTACTATCAGTGCATGGTGGTGCTGAGTTGAGCACAAGTCCGGGTGTGCAGCTGTCACTCAGCTGTGCTCCCAAATCCACGACCTGCACTTCGGTGACATGCAATTAAAGCTAATCAGGTCAGTTGCAAGGAGGAGCAGCCTGGCACTGGCGAGGAGAGAAGTGGGCTCAGAGCTCTGGCCAGCGGAACCGGTTAGGCATCCTTGGCTTTATTGTGTAGTAAAAATATGAAAAGAATCTGTGGGTGGGTCTGTGAGTGAGTGAGGATGAGGGTGTATGTGGTGGTGAGGAAGAGGGTGTGTGTATGTGGTTGGGTGTGCATTTGTTGTGTGCTATTTCTCTGTTACTTGCCAAAGGCAATGGCCAGATCATTGTTTGCTCTATTATCCCACCGGCTGCCTCAGAGCTGCACAGATGTAAGTTTGCATACCTTTAGGCAATCATTTACTGAGTGTGATAAGAAACACCTGTATTTTTCTATTTAAAACATCCAATTTTTCTGTAATTCTCCGTTGTAATAAATCTACACTTAAATGTCAACTAGACACCCCAGTTTAAATATATCATTGTATTTGTCATTTTATTCATTATTTTTAATCCGGTTTTGGTTTGAGTTGATTTCAGCTGAAAGTGACAAACCTGTAGCTTGCATTGCGTATCCATCACAGACCTGGAAGATCACAGATCTTGACTGACCTCCAGCCAATAGGCTTCACCCAGACTGTGATTTAAATATCGCGTAACATGTATATAATGTGCTATAAAAGGCCACATTGTGTTTTTATTGTTGATAACATGTGACTTCTGGCTGTGTGTGAATAGATTTGAATGGATTTGCCTTCAGGACCAAAATGACATCTCCTTCATCCAATTGTATCTGGTTGGAAATCCTTGTCTTTTCTCTTGGTTTGGAAAGCCTGTGGGTTCTAGTTCCTGCTCTCCTGAAAAGAACCCAGTGGAGCCCTGTTCTCAAATTAAAATCTGTGTAAAGCTGTCAGTATTTCTCTGAATGTAGCCGGGGCTAGTATAATTGTACCTTGTGTGTACGTTGTTAGATTGTAATAATGCCATCGAATGCCAAACTCCAGTCAGAGAACAATAAATCTTCGCGCAGACAAGGTGAAATGTGTGCCAAGGTGAAGGCAGGCCTGAGGCGAGATTTATTTTTCTTGTGGCCCTGAGAAGAGTTGTGCGGAGAGTGATAGTACAGGAATTCTTGTCATTGAATGGCAAGGTTGCCTGTGTGTCCTGTTCAGGCGCGCCAGAGAGCCGGGTTCCTCCTCTGCGTGAGGGATCCTTGCAGCCAAAATGCACATCCACATTTTTTTCTCCTGCCTGTAGGAATCTGATTAGCAAGGTGTGAAATCTGACTAGTCTCGCAGTTCGTTAGCAACTCGGCGTGCCAGAGCAGCGCCACTGATAACCCCCCAAGTGACTGTGGGGAACGAGCTGTTGTGGTGTGCGTGTGTGTGCGTGTGTGTGCGTGTGCAGTTCCTCTGTGAAACTGAGCGCAGACTGGAGACACGCATGGAGTTGGTTTTACTGCGGCTGTATTCGCTGAACTGGCACTGATTGCTGATTGTTCTGCCCTTGCCACTGCTGTATAGTTTAATGAAGCTAATCATCCAATATCGCAGAGATTGCAGAGAAGGGAGGCTAATTATTGAGTCACCCTCTTTAACCATTCTGGGAAATGATGACCTTTTGTTGGTGCTCTGTGTATCTTGCTACTGTTTTTTCTTTTCCTTTTTTTCGTGTGACTCTCCTGAGTTTGTAAATCGCGAGTGTGATGCTGTTCATGATGCGTTCTTGTGACGTTAGCACAGCTGCCTCGGCGCTGGATAATAACCAGACAAAACCACATCTGGTTCCGGGTGCCAGGCAGAACCGTTTTCTAGCGGAGGAGCTGTAGGTAATGGAAACTACAGTTGCAGACACTCAGCACTGCTTTTAGTTTCAGACCTGCTGGAGATTGTCCATTTGCTCTCATTTCTTCTCCCCCTCACAGATCATAACACTGATAACCTCCAATCTCCAACGAAGTTATGCCAGTTCAGTTCTTCTTTTTCCCGTGACTGTGCATTATGTGCCGAGTGCGTGTTGACATTGTGTAATCCCCCCTCTCCTGGCTGTGGATCATTGTTTCGGCCTTAATTGCTGACTCTTTCACCTGATTGCAGATTCACACACAGTCCTGCTCACAACGTGGAACTGAAAGCTCTCAGCTGTTGAGTCATCTGCCAAGTGTTGTAATCTCAGGACACTCTGTCCCACTGGCTGCTGGCGTTGGTGTGAGGGAGGGTTCAGCCTAGCGTAACCTTGCACCTTGTTACATCAGGTAGCAGAACAGGACATCAAAGCAGAGGAGCCACAAGGATGGCCTGCCTCGGTTTGTGTGTGTTCGTGCCAAGAGTCAGTTGGCACTTGTTTTAACTTATTTAACATCAGCATTCAGGAGGTGAAGCAGGACTGTCTTGTGTGATAGAGCAGGAGTGGGGTCTGCCATGGGGAAGCAATTCAAAAATCATTTCGAGTTTATTGTTATGAGGAGGCAAAATATGAAATGGGTAAATTACCCATCATGCTTTAAATTCTATCTGATGTTCATGTCACCCACAGAAGTTAGCCAACCCAATTCTAAGATATTATTTACAGTTTGTTTTGGGCCATTATATTGGGTCTTGTAAGCGTGAAAACAGCAGTAAGTTGATCCCCGACAGATGCGTGCCTTGGTTAGCAGATAGGTGTCAGCAGAGCTACAGACTCGATGTCATGGAAGAAACGCACAAACTGGCCGGTATTGCCTGCTACGCCTCTGTGAGAAATATGTAGTCAGTTACGTTTTGGGTCCATATGAACCAGTCCTTTATTTTCTCTCTGGCCGTTAAAGTAACATTCGCTAAGGCTGGTGTATGGCTTAAGGCTTAAAAAGGGTCAGGAAACTTACTGGTGTAATGCAATAATACAAGGGTGTCTAGTGTAAAATCTCCCCTTTGGACACTGAGATGCGGTAGCAGAGTTTAGAGTAAAGAATCTGAATATCCGAGGTTTTAGTGAAATTCTGTACTGAAGATTGAAGTCCGAAATCTATTGTAATAAAGTTAGGAGGACTGCCAATCTAAAAACAGTTTGTGGCACAGCGATATGTGTTTAATTCTGATTTAAATAAACTTAGATGTTTATTCACATTTGTTTTTCTCACGTGACTTCTCAAGCGGTCGTTGGCGCGCTGGTTTGTCAAACGCGGCTGTAATGATCAGCAACACATGGGTCAGTTTCTTTGGCGAAGATGCGAAACCTCTCCTGTTTACAGTAAGTCTTGATTGTGAACACATGTGCTCCGTGCCTCTGTATAATCACATTTCTGCAACAGAACAGAGAAATGAGGCTCTGGATTTTTTCCACACTTTTTGGTAGAGGCACAAATTCCAGAAATGCTTTTTTTTTTTTTTTTTGGGACAAAGTAGGACTGTCTGCTCTGTTAACTCCTTCAGGGTCAAAAAGAGATGCAGTGTCTTAGAAACGGTTTGCTTTCCCCTCTGTTTCTAGAGTAATATTTCTTCACGTCTTGAGTGCTGGTGTCACGTCCTGGAAAGGCTTCCCAGAAGTGGTGGTAGTGGGGGGGGCTGTACAGGCTTACTGTAACTGAGTCACCGAACAGCTACCAGACCGGTGGGGGGGGCCTGGCTGCTGTGCCCGGTTCTGACTGGAGTAAAAGTGTTAACATGCGCATGGGATGGATGACTCTCCCGTCTGTAGCTGCCAGAGTGCTTAGTGTAGATGTATGTATTTGTGTTTACTATCAGTTACTGCTGAGTCACAGAATAAAGCGGAGGCTCTTATGTACTCTAGTAACCGTAACCGAGTCCTGCGGAGGGTGAAAACAAACCAGTGGCCGTTCACTGAGTTTCATCATGGGGGGTGCGGCAGCTGGGAAGTTGCCCCACCGGCATGCTGAAGCGCAAGGACCCCTTTCGCAGCCGGGCCCGGGCTCTGTGTGGGGGAAGGCTGCTGGAGGAATGTGGTCGGGGCGCTTCGTGTCGGGGGTGCAAGTGTGTGCGTGTCACCTGGTTGAGCGTTTGGAAAAGCAGCCCGCACTATTGTTCACACTTTGGGTGGGGGGGCGGGGCGGGGCGGGGCTGCAGCAGCTTTACAGTTTCGCTCTGCTGTTCGTACAGAGGTCAGGCTGTAAATTGAGTGTCCATAAATTGGCCGGTCTGGCATTGCAGCGCGAGCCTCCGCAGCCGTACTCTGAGCTTGGCGTTTGTGAGCGGAGAGGAGGAGTGAGCCGTGCTCTCGGGGCTGCTCCGATCCGGTGACTTCTGTCACTGTAGCGCAGCCGTGCTAATGTTCTGGGGTTGGACTCTTACACCGGCTACTGTGTTGTTTACCCTGGCGATTTGTGTTCCCATGACCCATCAATTCCTTCCTATGTTAATGTGTGGCTGTGCCCTGGGCCTGAACGTCTTCCGTCTTCCGTCTTCTGTCTTCCTGGTGCTGATCCATGTCCTGTGTCTTGTCCTCCGCAGCGCTGCTTATTGCCATGGCGGATTCTGACACGGAGCGCCAGCCCCCGGAGGCCGTGGCCGCGGACGAGCCCTTCCTCACCTCTCTGGACCTGTTCCTGTTCTCCCTCATCGCCGGCCTGCTCATCTACTGGTTCATCTTCCGCAAGAAGAAGGAGGAGATCCCGGAGTTCAAGCCGCTGCCCATACAGTAAGCACTACTCTGATGTGGATGCCCGTCCGTGCAGGAGTGCGTTCCTCTCGGGAGGGCTTTGAACCGTGTTGGGATGGTTTGTTACACGCAGATCAGCTAAATACAGGCGTTGAAATTTTGTTGTTCTTCTCAAGTTAAAAGCAGGGAGCTTGTTTAGTTTTATGGACCTGGTTTTTGAAAAATGAGTCCGCCTCTTAGCAGAGCAGATAGCACTGTTGTTTTTCTTCCCTTTTTTCTTTTCCACCCTTCTGTAACTGCTCTCTGGTTCAATGGGGCCCCGGGGAGCTGCAGAGAGGCGGCCTGTGACTTCAGTGGGCCGCTTCAGCAGGCCGGTCACTTGCCGTATTTATTTATTTATTGGAAGTCTCTTCAGGCTGGGCGTTGGTGATGATCATGCCAAACAGCGACCCTGAACAGGAATGCGCAGGTTAGGGCTGCTGTCCTGGAAACCAAACCAAGAGGCTCCACTCTCCCTCCAGCTGAGTCTCTCTCTCTCTCTCTCACTCTCTCTCACTCTCTCTCTGACCCTGAGCCAAACCTTGCAGCCCCGGCCGCACCAGGCACAGTAAGACAGCCATCTCCCTTCTCCACGTTTAGAAGTTTTGTCTATAGCAGAAAAGGAGTGACTGTTTATAGAGCGGGAGACTTTTGTTTTAGAACAGATGAGTCGTGTGTGCGTGCGCAAGTCATCATGTGTAGTAGCATGTTGTCGTTGCTGGGTGGCGCTGTGGTGCTGTGATAGGACTGTGGTGCGTGTGTGGAGAGCTGGAGATTTAGAAGGATGTAGTCAAACGGGTTTCCTGGTTCCTGTGGTGAAGACCTGTGGGAGTGTGTGGTTTCTTCAGGTTTTAGTGGACGGCTGAGATCTGGGCTTCCCCCCCACTGCTCCAGTTTTTCTCCTTTGTCACGTCTGTGGCTCACTGTGCAGATTAAGTTTCTAAAATCGAGGCTTCTCTGTTTCACACTCCACACAGTGATCAGAGCCCTGTGGCTCCCGAAGGGCCCTGCGGTTGTGTGGCCCCTGCTTGTAGCGCTGAAGGAGGGGAGGGGGGGGGTGCCAAAGCCATGCACTGCCGCTGCCCTTTACACCCATTGATACCACTCACCCCTGGAGAACCTGAAACCACAACTGGGGGGGGGGAATGGCATACAATCAGTCCTGTGAGAAGTGCAGGAAGTGTTGGTTTGAGAGCAGGAAGAGAGAACCCCCCAGTCACTCTGGCTTCCTTGGGTGGACTGCCCCCTTTGTGCTGCGGGGATTGTGGCGGCGGCCCCCGTCTGGCCAGACTGTGATGACGGCTGCCCCCCCCCGCCTGTCTGAGAAGCCTGTAAAAAAAAAAAAAAAAAAAAAAAAAAAAACAATTGTTGGAGTTTAACTTTTTTTTTTTTTTTTTTCCCTATCTAACTGTTCTGTGCATTTACTTCCCAAAGCCCTGAGGGACTCTGGGCGTCCCCCCTCGCCAGAGGCATGGCCAATTCTCCTCGGGGCGCGAGAATGGAGCCGGCCCGGCCGTCACAGATAGAACCCTTTTATGATAGATTGGGTTTCCATGGCGATACCCTTCCTCTCGTCGGGGGGATGCAGTGAGCTGGCACAGTGTCTCTTAAACACAGAGAGAGAGAGAGAGAGAGAGAGAGAGAGAGAGGGGCGGGAGGACAAGAAAGGAAGAAAAATAGTAGTTATGATATAAACTGTTGCCAGGGTAACTGGATTGTGGGGGCAGGGATTTTTTCCCTTTCTCCCTCCCTCCTCTCTCTGCTCTTTATTCCCTGCAGATCGGAGAGGGAAATGGGAGGGAAGTAAGAGGGAGTGTGTGTGTGTGTGTGTGTGTGTGTGTGTGTGTGTGTCTGTGTGGTTTAGCTTTCTACCGCCGCTGCTGCTGCAGGGGCTTATGGGAAATCTCATTAGAGAGCCTTGCCTCTTTCCCACCGTCTCCTCCGTCGGCAGATGTTGCAGCCCTACTCGGATGGTGCAGCTCTGCTCGGGGCGGCTGACAAAGCGGACGCGAGCATCGGGGGGTCCGTGGGTGCGGGAGTGGCCGGGAATGGCGTCCTCCACGCTGTGATCTCGTCACTGAGGAGGGGAGGACGAGGAGTGGGGGGCCAGGGGGGGGCACCGAGCAGCTGAGATCCTGTCCAGCTTTTTGTGGATAAGTTCTATTTATTTTCCCTGGAGTGTTTTTATTCTGGTGTTGTGTTGAAGCGAGCGCTGCCCCTGGCGCAGGGGGGGCAGCACAGATCTCAGCCATGGGATGCGTGTACTCGGTGCCAAAGGAGGGCAAGGAAGTGCCCGACAGGTTGGTTCTCATGGTGTGGGGGGGGTGTCTGTGCATGGGGAGATGTTGACTTCAGTGCTCGAATGTATTCATTCAAAATATATGGCTGGATGGATGTAAATGTTTATATAAATAGTTACGGGTCACAAATGGAGATCTGGTGGAAGTTAGTTTGTTGTGCAGACGTGTTTTGTTTGAGAGAAATGCAGAAACAGTGTGATTACAGGCAGGTCCTGTCAGGCTGGGCGCCAGTGAACCGCGTTGGGGAAGAAACGCTCGGCTGAAAGTGACTCACGTTCCAGTGGTGCAGTGCGATTGGTCCTCAGCGGCATGAATGGAGGAATACAAAATAAAAACCCTGAGGACTGGTGTGTGAGAGCAGACGCTCTCCAGCCTGGGGGGAGCGGCGGCAGAGAGTCTCCTGCCACTCGGTGAACTGTGTGGAGACCTCCAGGAAGATAGCCTGGCTGTGTGTGTCCGAACGAGCTGTGGGTGGCTGCTGTTGATCTTGTCGAGCATCCTGTCACAGCCCGTAAAGCTCCGCTTCAATGTAGTTCATGTTCATGTGGTATATTTTCCACATGTATAAAACTATACTATACACTCCACTGCTTCGGTGTGTATATAGGTGTCAGTCTTTTACGGCTGTCAGTCTTGGAATCGAGCCTCTCTTCTCACTGTCTGAACCGTTTTCTCTCTCTTTCCCGCTCGTGTGGACTAGTCGGCACAGCCTCTGCATGTTTACAAGCGACGGACTTGGACAACAACGCCGAACCGCAGCCTCGAGGGCTCGTTAAAATTCCACAGCTTAAACAAAAATACAACAACAAAGCTAATCGAAGCAGGAAGCTGGAAATGCCGCAGCTCTGGTCCTGGTCTGAGCCCTGCAGTGCTGGCCTCCACCCTGGCTGCATGGAGACTTCCTGTAGTCCTGGCCTGGCGCACGAGCCAGCAGAGCCACCCCAGATGCCGGGAAACAGTTACGCAGTGTGTTCTCTGGCACGGCGGGGGGACGGGGGTCCGACCCTCGCAGCAAGCCCTGCAGCGCTCCTTCACACGGCCCGGCCTGCTCTCATGGCATGGCTGTGCGCAGCCGTTGTGATGAACTTAACGGGCTCCCCGCTGGAGCCCAGGAGACTGGAGCCCCCGGGGAGAGCACTGGCGACTCAAAGTGCAATGTCTCGGACCCGTGGAGAAGCACCAGGGCGTAACGTTCCTGCTGTAGAAGCCCTGGAATGATCCATCGTCAGTGTATTGATAATTAACTTCAGTCCAGTCTGAGACACCACTTGTCCTCCATGTTGCCGCCTCGTGTAGCTCCTCGCACCGGGTGTTACTGCGGTGTAAACTGGAGCCGACACAGGGATTGTCTCTCTTGAGAAGCGTCTCTTGTTCCTCCTCGGTGTATTTATTGTTTCCCAACATCTGTGTGCACGACCATAAAAGTTAAACAAGGGAACCTTTCTCACAGGCGGCCCTCAAGCTGCAGTCCAGTAAATTGTTGATGAAAACAGGCATGGACAGTGTGTGTACATATTAGCGGTCGTGATGGTGTGTTTATTAAACAAAGTCTGTAATCTCACCCCTGACAACGATGTTAGTGAGGACATCCATACACCGTTAATTGTTTAAAATGAAGCCCCACTGGATTTAAGCTTAACGAGTCCATGTGCGCATGTTTATGAATGTCAGTCTGACATCAATTACTGCGGCCTGCACTTCCTGCTGGCTGTTTACATTGCACACAGACCTCGAGAAATCCCTTCCTGTCTTGCAGTTCACTCCATCACGTTTACTTTGCTTTCTAAACATGCGTTTTCCTCCTCGTGACTCCGTGCTGTCAGCCATGTTTGTTTGTTTGCTTATTTGTTGTTAACGGTTGATCTGCAGATTGAGTTTTAATTCCGCTTGAGAAGGGATCCCGCCGTGCAGGAGCTCGGACCCGAGGCAGTGAATCAGATCTAGCCGTAGAAGTAATCCATCATTGATTATAATCGTGAGAGAGTAACTCCACTGGCCGCACGCCTGGGTGTTCGCTGTTGGTCGTTGAATTGTTCGAGTATCACAGAGATCTCGGACAGGATTACATTAGTCATTGCTCTGAGTGTTGATTTTCTAGATGTCGTCTGCAGATCGTTTTAAAGGCTCAGATTGTGTTCTCTTCATATGCAGCGTGGCAGTTGTGTGAGGAACATACACGCTGATGTACACTTTTAAATCTATAAATATGGAAATGTAACCCAAACTGTGCATGTTTTTTTATGCTGAAAAGAGTCTTGTTGTTTGCAGGGTGTTCATAGTTTGCACCTGCAGTGCGATTCTCTTCCAGTCCAGTAACCCACCCCGTCGGGCTGAGGGCGCTATAATGTAGCCCTTCGGACTCATCCTGCAGGGCAGCTTCACTTGAAAAGGCCGTGTCAGAGTCCTGCTTCCTGCCTAATCTCTCTGACTTCTTTCTTGGCAAAGTTTGCTTGTCCGATCTGCCATATGCAGCATCTTTCAGTTTGTGGCTTTGTTCTGTAGCCCTGGCGCCCCGTTTTGGTTTGTTATCGCAGGGCATGAAGGCACCTTCGGCTCGCGAGGGCTTGCGCTATTTTAGCTTGGCAGGAAGTGTGTGCTGTGTAACCTGCGTAGACGGGTGGGCTGCTCAGTCTGGGCACTGCCAAGCGCTCCATCGCAAAGACAGAAGAGGTTTAGCCAGGCTTGGTGGCAGTTTTTTAGGATTTTTTTTTAAGACCAATTCAAGGTCTCGACCGTTACTCCAGCCTCCTTTTCTGTATTAAAACATTCAGCCATCAGGAATGTACTGAAAGTGTGAGTGCTGGTGAATGCACAGTGAAATGAACGTGGCTTGAGAGTCTGATGTGTCCAGAGAGACACTTCTCCTGCCCTGACGCCCGGTCCATTCTGAATAGGAGTCGCCGTGTCCAGGCTGGCTTTCCCATAAGGCGGCCCGCTGTAACCTTCCCTCTCTCCCTCTCTCAGAACGGCTGCTGCCCGGGAGACCAGTTTCATTGAAAAGATGAAAAAAACGGTGAGTGTCTTTTTATAAAAAAATGTTTTAATGTTGAAATTAAGTATTTGTAGTGGTTTGAAAAGCAAAACATATTAAAACTGGCAAATATTCCTCCACTGTGTACCAACACTGCCTTTTGTGGTCCTGCTGTGGCTGTGGCCAGCGGAGTTGAGATGCCATCGAGTGTCCTGGTGGCATCGTGCTTGTATGAATCCTGTACATGGGGTCGCCCTGCATAAAACGCCAGTAAAACTAATATCCGGCAGTATTGAGAGAGAGTCAGCGAGGGTATACCAGCTTCCTGCTGCCTGCTTCAGCTTGACCAACATTAAAAAGCGGAAATCCTAAGGGTGGAGTTTTATGATCCTGGTGCAGCTGTTGCGCTGCCAGCGCAGTCACATGACCCCTGAGGGAGCAGGGCCTCCCTGCAGGGCCGTGCTCTGTGGCGACAAGAGGAAGTGACAGCCTGATCTGACAGCCTGTGACCTGATTGTGATTATATATATATATATATATATATATATATATATATATATATATATATATATATTATTTATTTATTTTTTCTTCAATTAATGCGTGTGTTTCAGGGCAAGAACATCGTGGTGTTCTACGGCTCTCAAACTGGCACTGCGGAGGAGTTTTCCAACCGGCTGTCCAAAGACGCCCATCGCTATGGGATGAGGGGAATGGCGGCCGACCCCGAGGAGTACGACATGGTAAATCTCCCTTCTGTTAATGAACCCTGGGGGGTGCCGTAGTTCTGTCAGAGGGCTTCATACCCCGAGTGTAGGACAGATCCAGGAGACGCTGTGATCCTAATCCCCCGGTTTATTATCTCTCTGCTCCCTGCTCCCAGTCTGAGCTCTCCCGCCTCACCGAGATCGAGAACTCCATCTGTGTGTTCTGCATGGCCACCTACGGGGAGGGAGACCCCACGGACAACGCCCAGGACTTCTACGACTGGCTCCAGGAGGTGGACGTCGACCTGTCAGGTGTCAACTTCACGGTGAGTGACGCTCCCAGCTCGTCCTGCCTGTGTTCGCGGCGCTCTCTGCGGCCGCCAGCGCCACACTTACCACAGCGGGTTCTCTGGCCAGCCCCCAGTTCCCTCTCCCTTTCCCACTGGGATGGGCCTCCCAAAGGCCAGTCACACAGCCCGGTGGGATAAAGACACGCGTTCGAGAAACTCAGGATGCTGCTCAGGACGCAGGGAAGAGAAGGGGTCCCGCGCTGGGGGTCTCTCGCACCACGCGGACCGGAGAGGGGCTCCCACCGCACCCCGGGCTCTCTCTCCGCATGGCTGTGGTCAGGCAGCAACCGCAGACCTTCCCGTGAGAAGCTGCGCTGGGAATGAGCGCCGTGTTTAATTCGTTTTTTTTTTTTTTTTTTTCAAAGCAATTTTCCAAACAAACGCGTTTGCCAAGTGCGAACATCTGGTGCAGCTTAGCAGGCCTCTCCAGCTGGCACGCTCCGGAGCCGCTGGTGGGTCGTGGTGTCAGTCCGGGGAAGGGGAGGCTGTCAGGGTTGAAGTGTGGTTTCTCTGAAGCACATTCATTACATTTCTGGGATTTCTGTTTGAAGCGACACAGTGGGAATCTGCTGACTGAACAGACGGGAAAACCCTCTCATTGATTTAATTTACTTGCTCGTGGGGATGTATTTTTAAAATAGTCTCCGCAACGGTCTTGGTGTCGGGTTTGCCTCATTGTGCTGGAAACGGCACAAACTCTTTCCAGCTGTATGCAGAACAAAGCCGTGTGTGTGTGGGGGGGGGCACGGCTCGCCCTGTGTGAATCGGTCCTCAAGATGTTCTTTGATGGGGGACTTCAAAGTACCGTCTCCTCCAGCCCTGTGAGTTCTCGGGCAGTTTGACTGTCGGGGGTTTCCTCGGCCGTGCACTTGGTTGAAGAACAGGCCAATATTAACCCAGTGTTGTCTTCTCAGAAGCAGAGCGGTTTAGTGCAGATTTAAGCAGAGCTGGAGTGGGGCTGTACACCACCACATTCCTGGGTTACCAGAGCCCTCGGCCCCTCTGTGACAGATTACTTACTTTCCGAGAGTGGGCTTGGGAGCAAGAGTGTCCGGTGTACGAGACCCAGGCGTCTTCACCCCTATTAGGTCTTACTTGTGCAAAGTCATGTTTTTGGAAATCTTTGTAGCTTTCAAGTTCAAGTTCCTCCGATTCTGATTGGTGTAAGAGTACGTTCTAAAGGGGAGGGAAGAAGAGACGCTCAGTTGCGATCTGACCCACCGTCTGTGGCAATAGCCGGTACGCTTCAGGGTTCACTGTGGGATTGGCAGAAGGTGTTCCTCCTCGTCACATGCTTGTGCGTCTGTTTTGGCAGGTGTTCGGGCTGGGGAATAAGACGTACGAGCACTACAACGCCATGGGGAAGTATGTGGACAAGAGGCTGGAGGAGCTGGGTGCGCAGAGGATCTTTGACCTGGGCATGGGCGACGACGACGCCAAGTAAGTGCTGCGGCAGAGGCCTGGAATCGGCTGCCATCTTCATCCCACCTGTTTACAATGACGTACAGCTGATTCACGATCCTCTCCCTCTCTCCCCAGCCTGGAAGAGGACTTCGTCTCCTGGCGGGAGCAGTTCTGGCCCGCTGTGTGCGAGCACTTTGGGGTGGAGGCGACCGGAGACGAATCCAGGTTTGATTACTCTTGGCAGCTCTCCCTTGAGCTCCGAGATGGCAGAGCTGGGGTGTCTCTAAGGCACTGTTCTCTCTCTCTCCCTGTTTCAGTATCCGTCAGTACGAGCTGGTGGTCCACACTGACATGCACACGAGCAAGGTGTACAGCGGGGAGCTGGGCCGGCTGAAGAGTTTCGAGACGCAGAAGCCGTGAGTATATGATTTCCCCTCCCCCCCGCCGTGTCGTCCCCCCAGAGGTCAGTGGGCCGCGTTCATTCTTTTAGAGCCCTCAGGAAATCTCTGGTGTTTACTGTGAAAAAACAAACCAAACCCCTTATAGACTTATCTTTCTGTGTGGTTCGGTTTTGGTTTCGCGGTCTCCTGGTTCTGTGGTCTACAGCATTGCTCTAGTAAGTTTAATACAGGAGGCTGACTACGTACACCTTCTTCATAAATACCAGCCCTCAGACACACCATGGGCCCCCCACACTGCCGAGCCTGTGATAATTGCTCCTGCCGGCCTCCTGTCCTTGAGGGGTTTATTGACAAAACCCTGTCCTGATCTTATCTGGGGCCAGCAGCACGTGACCATTTCGACGAATGTTTCAGCTTTGCCTCCATTGTTGTGAAATCTCAGGGTTTTTTTTTTTCTTAATTTACGAGCAGCGTTTTGAAATCAGAAATGCGTCCGTTCTTTGTACAGAGAGTCGTTCCAAGATACGAATTCCTGCCTCTCCACCAGTGTGTAACTCGTTAAACAGTTCTGTGTGCTCCCATAAAGCCTGTCCTGCTGCTGGCCTGTGGGCTGTGTTCACTAGCAGCCTGAGTGCGTCTCCGTCCACAATCAGTGTGTCAAACGTCACGCTGGTCTCCTGGTTGCTGTTGCCTTGGTTATGCCCTGTCCTGTTTCTATGGAAACTGATTTTAACTCACGAGATGATGTTGGGGGGGGGGGAGGGAAAACAAAACAAAGTGGGGCTTTTGTGCTGGTTTTCTACCGGGGATTCAACCAATTATGCTTCCTCTTTCGTGCTTGGGTGGTTATTACTCCCCGAGTGCAGCTCATTTCTCCTCGGCTGTTCTGCTGCAGCTCAGCAGCGGCTGGATGGAGGCCAAGTCTTTTAGTTCAGGAGGGTCCGAGGCGTTGGAGGCACGTTCACCGGCATATCCGAGATGGCCGTAGTTCTGAAGCCCCGCATGTCAACGAACGCGATGCAGAAAATGCCAAAACGGAGAGAACGTGAGAACCTCTGACCTCTTGTTTTCCTCTGGATTTTTACAGGCCCTTTGACACCAAGAACCCCTTCCTGGCGTCGGTCACGGCCAACAGGAAGCTGAATAAGGGCGGCAGCCGACACCTCATGCACCTGGAGCTGGACATCACGGGCTCCAAGATCAGGTGAAGGACTGGCCTCTGTGCTCTCTCGGGCGGTTCTAGAGCCTCCTGATGCTCTCAATGGCTGAGTTCACGTGGTAAAAAGACAGTGTGTTGGTTAATATTTGATTCATTTAACCGCACCTGCTCTGGACCTGTATGTTTTGGCATGAAGATTATTGATATAGTTCCAGATAAAAACTGAAACTGGGTCAACTTTAAATGCGTTTCCATCCTAAATTCCCTCTGAGTTTCATTCACTGCCTTACGTAATGTGCTCAGGGTGTCGCAATACTGTGGGAGCTGTGACGGGGGGGGGGGGGGGGGGGGTTAGACCGGTACAGGCACCCCCGCCCCCCCACGCTATGCTGACGGCTCCGTCTCCTGCAGGTACGAGTCCGGAGACCACGTGGCGGTGTACCCTGTCAACGACTCGGCCATTGTCAACAAGATCGGAGAGCTGCTCGGCGTGGACCTTGACACCGTAATCTCGCTCAACAACCTTGACGGTGCGTCCCAGGGCACGCCAGCACAGGCTGGGCAATCATTGACTGTCAGGACTGGAGCAGCATGGGAGCTGAGACTTACAGTGCCTTTGACACAGTGCTGCCGTGGGGGGGTGGGAGCCAGAGGACAGAACATGGGTTTATTGTACGTTTCATTGTATTCTAAAGGGGCTTTGATCCCAGCAGGTCCATGTGTGTTGTACAGGCTATGTAAAGGGCATCTTCAGTAAAGCCCAGGGTACAGTGAGGGGAAAAAAGTATTTGATCCCCTGCTGATTTTGTATGTTTCCCCACTGACAAAGAAATGATCAGTCTATAATTTTAATGGTAGGTGTATTTTAACAGTGAGAGACAGAATAACAACAAAAAAATCCAGAAAAACGCATTTCAAAAAAGTTATAAATTGATTTGCATGTTAATGAGGGAAATAAGTATTTGACCCCTTCGACTTAGTACTTGGTGGCCAAACCCTTGTTGGCAATCACAGAGGTCAGATGTTTCTTTGTAGTTGGCCACCAGGTTTGCACACAACTCAGGAGGGATTTTGTCCCACTGCTCTTTGCAGATCCTCTCCAAGTCATTAAGGTTTCGATGCTGGCTAGGCCACTCCAGGACCTTAATGTGCTTCTTCTTGAGCCACTCCTTTGTTGCCTTGGCTGTGTGTTTTGGGTCATTGTCATGCTGGAATACACATCCACGACCCATTTTCAATGCCCTGGCTGAGGGAAGGAGGTTCTCACCCAAGATTTGACGGTACACGGCCCCGTCCATCGTCCCTTTGATGCGGTGCAGTTGTCCTGTCCCCTTAGCAGAAAAACACCCCCAAAGCATAATGTTTCCACCTCCATGTTTGACGGTGGGGATGGTGTTCTTGGGGTCATTCCTCCTCCTCCAAACACGGCGAGTTGAGTTGATGCCAAAGAGCTCGATTTTGGTCTCATCTGACCACAACACTTTCACCCAGTTCTCCTCTGAATCATTCAGATGTTCATTGGCAAACTTCAGACGGGCCTGTACATGTGCTTTCTTGAGCAGGGGGACCTTGCGGGCGCTGCAGGATTTCAGTCCTTCACGGCGTAGTGTGTTACCAATTGTTTTCTTGGTGACTATAGTCCCAGCTGCCTTGAGATCATTAACAAGATCCTCCCATGTAGTTCTGGGCTGATTCCTCACCGTTCTCATGATCATTGAAACTCCACGAGGTGAGATCTTGCATGGAGCCCAAGACCGAGGGAGACTGACAGTTATTTTGTGTTTCTTCCATTTGCGAATAATCGCACCAACTGTTGTCACCTTCTCACCAAGCTGCTTGGCGATGGTCTTGTAGCCCATTCCAGCCTTGTGTAGGTCTACAATCTTGTCCCTGACATCCTTGGACAGCTCTTTGGTCTTGGCCATGGTGGAGAGTTTGGAATCTGATTGATTGATTGCTTCTGTGGACAGGTGTCTTTTATACAGGTAACGAGCTGAGATTAGGAGAGTCCCTTTAAGAGAGTGCTCCTAATCTCAGCTCGTTACCTGTATAAAAGACACCTGGGAGCCAGAAATCTTGCTGATTGATAGGGGATCAAATACTTATTTCACTCATTAACATGCAAATCAACTTTATAACTTTTTTTAAATGCGTTTTTCTGGATTTTTTGTTGTTATTCTGTCTCTCACTGTTAAAATACACCTACCATTAAAATTATAGACTGATCATTTCTTTGTCAGTGGGCAAACGTACAAAATCAGCAGGAGATCAAATACTTTTTTCCCTCACTGTACAGAAACACTATATACTTGTTGGTATATGTTGGTAAGGAATACAAGCAAATTGGTTGATTTTATATTTTTGGTAGGATGCTTTCTCTGCTTTTGCCTGCTGTGCCAGGCTATTCTGCCCATGCCGGGTGTGCTGCCCAGGTCTGGCTCGGCTGTGATTGTGAGCGGGATGTAGATTTTAATTGTTTCCCCTGCGCTCATCTCTCCAGAGGAGTCCAACAAGAAGCACCCGTTCCCCTGCCCCACCACATACCGCACGGCGCTCACTCACTACCTGGACATCACCAGCACACCGCGAACCAACGTGCTGTATGAGCTGGCGCAGTACGCCACCGAGCCCAAGGAGCAGGAGACCCTGCGTAAGATGGCCTCCTCCTCGCCTGAGGGCAAGGTGGGTGTGCCTGGGGGGTACTCTGTTGTTGGGCAGTTGCCTGTGGTGGCAGCGTTGTTTGGTTTGTCACCAATGTCTCACCGCTGTCTCTCCCTCTCCCTGTGCAGGGTCTGTACAACAGCTGGGTGCTGGAGGCCAAGCGCAACATCCTGGCCATCCTGCAGGACATGCCCAGCCTGCGGCCGCCCCTGGACCACCTGTGTGAGCTGATGCCCCGCCTGCAGGCGCGGTACTACTCCATCGCCTCCTCCTCAAAGGTATGCCAGAGGGACGAGTGTGTTGAGAAGAGGGGGAGGAAGGAGATCAGAAACTAACATGCATCGGTTCAATTAACCTGAGAGTGAGAGAGTTAGTTTTCTTCTGTGTGTCTGTTGTTTGTAGCCCATAACCCGTAGATGGGGGGCCTCCTCTGTCCCTCTGGGGCTGGTCTGTGCTGCCCGGTCAGTCCCATAGCCCCCGTTATCAGACTGACCACGGCTCCTCTGCCTCAGGTTCACGCCAACTCCCTGCACATCTGCGCCGTGGTGGTGGAGTATGAGACCAAGACGGGCCGTGTGAACAAGGGCGTGGCCACCAACTGGCTGAAGAACAAGGTGGTGACGGACAACGGGCACAAGTCCACCGTGCCCATGTACGTCCGGAAGTCGCAGTTCCGGCTGCCCTTCAAAGCCAGCAACCCGGTGATCATGATCGGGCCGGGCACGGGCATCGCTCCCTTCATGGGCTTCATCCAGGAGAGGGGCTGGCTGAAGGAGCAAGGTGCGTCCCTTGTGTTCCTCCATCTGTCCTGTGCTAGAATGTGTGTGTGAGCGCGAGTTCCCTGCTCACATAACTCTGTCCCTCCGGCAGGCAAGGAAGTGGGTGAGACAGTGCTGTACTACGGGTGCCGCTATAAGAACGAGGATTTCCTGTACCAGGAGGAGCTGGAGAAGTTCCAGAAGAACGGGGTGCTCACCCAGCTCAACGTGGCCTTCTCCCGAGACCAGGAGCAGAAGGTAAGACATTCTTACTCGGCACGCCGGGTGCTTAGCCTAAGTCACGGTCCCGTCGCCAGTGTCTAAACTCTCCTGCTGTCCCCTCATCTCCACCACAGAGGTACGTGCAGCACCTGCTGAAGGAGAACAAGGAGCACCTGTGGAAGCTGATCCACAGCGAGAACGCGCACATCTACGTCTGCGGGTGAGTGTCCGGCCCGATTCGGCCAGAGGCTGGCCCTGACCCGGTCTCCGCTGCCTCGCGCGGCTCTGACGTGCCACCCCTCTCCGCTCCTCTTCCCCAGGGACGCCCGCAACATGGCGAGAGACGTGCAGAACGCCTTCTACGAGATCGCCTCCGAGCTGGGGGGCCTGGCGCACGCCCAGGCGGTCGACTACATCAAGAAGCTCATGACCAAGGGACGCTACTCGCAGGACGTCTGGAGCTAAACGGGGTCCCCTGCGCCGGCCAGCAGGGCTTCGGAGGGGGGTGGCGGAGTCGGTTTAGTTTATGTGTTTGTATGTTTTCCTACTTTGGGGGATGCGTGAAAC
>NC_089871.1:1010000-1061621 GCF_036373705.1 Amia ocellicauda | reverse complement strand
ACCTCTGCTCCCATAGACTTTCGACTCGCCGTCCCGCTCCTTCCATGTGACCAATGACGTCACTCTCAGCGCTCTGCCCAGGCTGTACCACTTCTGCCCACAGAGGGAGACGGCACAACACACACAGGCGCCTGGGTGTGAACCGCGAGTCCACGCAAGGGAGAGCCAGTGGAGATGAATAAACAGTAACACTAAAAAGACCCGGACTGTGTGGCGCCTCGGAACCGCCGGATCTGTCACGCTTTCATAGGCAGCGATATTGCTCCCCCCCTCGCACGTCGGGCGGCGGCGCCAGTGGTGCGGTCCTGCGGGGAGGCAGTGCGCAGGGCAGTGACGAGGCTGCGCTCAGTTTCCGCACTGAGCTGAGTGACACCGCGGACGAGGTGAGTGGATCCTGTCGCTCGGTTTCACGGTGCGCCCGCACAGGCGGTCCCGTTAACCGCATCGGCCCCGCAGAGCTCCGATATCTCGGTGAGAGGGCTGCCCGTGAGCTGCGGTGCTGTTGGGCCAGCTGTAGTAGTGCAGTAGTAGCGCCTGTGACCTGCAGTGAGCAGCCGTGTGTGGAGAGCATAGGTGGTCATATTGGTAAATACCGCATAACGCGTGTGGCCGAGCGGACTTCACCCACAGATCTGTGCGGGATGTTATAGGAGCTGGCAGCGTGACCGTGCGTGTCCCTGGGCTCCCTGCCAGCCGTGGCTACCAGCCCCTCGCAGGGGACACCAGACAGGGGACATGTAGGCACTGAGCTGCCGACACCAAGTGCTCCATGACGTTTGTTTATGTCTCGGTCTGAACACGTGACTGTGTGTAGTGTCTGTGTGTGTGTGTAGTGTTGGTGTCTGTCTGTGTGTGTAGTGTCTGTGTGTGTTTGTGTGTCTGTGTGTGTGTGTGTGTGTGTGTGTGTGTGTAGTGTCTGTGTGTGTGTGTGTGTGTAGTGTCGGTGTGTGTGTTTGTAGTGTTTGTGTCTGTGTGTGTAGTGTCTGTGTCTGTGTCTGTGTCTGTGTGTGTAGTGTCTGTGTCTGTGTCTGTGTGTGTGTCTGTGTACTATCAGTGCATGGTGGTGCTGAGTTGAGCACAAGTCCGGGTGTGCAGCTGTCACTCAGCTGTGCTCCCAAATCCACGACCTGCACTTCGGTGACATGCAATTAAAGCTAATCAGGTCAGTTGCAAGGAGGAGCAGCCTGGCACTGGCGAGGAGAGAAGTGGGCTCAGAGCTCTGGCCAGCGGAACCGGTTAGGCATCCTTGGCTTTATTGTGTAGTAAAAATATGAAAAGAATCTGTGGGTGGGTCTGTGAGTGAGTGAGGATGAGGGTGTATGTGGTGGTGAGGAAGAGGGTGTGTGTATGTGGTTGGGTGTGCATTTGTTGTGTGCTATTTCTCTGTTACTTGCCAAAGGCAATGGCCAGATCATTGTTTGCTCTATTATCCCACCGGCTGCCTCAGAGCTGCACAGATGTAAGTTTGCATACCTTTAGGCAATCATTTACTGAGTGTGATAAGAAACACCTGTATTTTTCTATTTAAAACATCCAATTTTTCTGTAATTCTCCGTTGTAATAAATCTACACTTAAATGTCAACTAGACACCCCAGTTTAAATATATCATTGTATTTGTCATTTTATTCATTATTTTTAATCCGGTTTTGGTTTGAGTTGATTTCAGCTGAAAGTGACAAACCTGTAGCTTGCATTGCGTATCCATCACAGACCTGGAAGATCACAGATCTTGACTGACCTCCAGCCAATAGGCTTCACCCAGACTGTGATTTAAATATCGCGTAACATGTATATAATGTGCTATAAAAGGCCACATTGTGTTTTTATTGTTGATAACATGTGACTTCTGGCTGTGTGTGAATAGATTTGAATGGATTTGCCTTCAGGACCAAAATGACATCTCCTTCATCCAATTGTATCTGGTTGGAAATCCTTGTCTTTTCTCTTGGTTTGGAAAGCCTGTGGGTTCTAGTTCCTGCTCTCCTGAAAAGAACCCAGTGGAGCCCTGTTCTCAAATTAAAATCTGTGTAAAGCTGTCAGTATTTCTCTGAATGTAGCCGGGGCTAGTATAATTGTACCTTGTGTGTACGTTGTTAGATTGTAATAATGCCATCGAATGCCAAACTCCAGTCAGAGAACAATAAATCTTCGCGCAGACAAGGTGAAATGTGTGCCAAGGTGAAGGCAGGCCTGAGGCGAGATTTATTTTTCTTGTGGCCCTGAGAAGAGTTGTGCGGAGAGTGATAGTACAGGAATTCTTGTCATTGAATGGCAAGGTTGCCTGTGTGTCCTGTTCAGGCGCGCCAGAGAGCCGGGTTCCTCCTCTGCGTGAGGGATCCTTGCAGCCAAAATGCACATCCACATTTTTTTCTCCTGCCTGTAGGAATCTGATTAGCAAGGTGTGAAATCTGACTAGTCTCGCAGTTCGTTAGCAACTCGGCGTGCCAGAGCAGCGCCACTGATAACCCCCCAAGTGACTGTGGGGAACGAGCTGTTGTGGTGTGCGTGTGTGTGCGTGTGTGTGCGTGTGCAGTTCCTCTGTGAAACTGAGCGCAGACTGGAGACACGCATGGAGTTGGTTTTACTGCGGCTGTATTCGCTGAACTGGCACTGATTGCTGATTGTTCTGCCCTTGCCACTGCTGTATAGTTTAATGAAGCTAATCATCCAATATCGCAGAGATTGCAGAGAAGGGAGGCTAATTATTGAGTCACCCTCTTTAACCATTCTGGGAAATGATGACCTTTTGTTGGTGCTCTGTGTATCTTGCTACTGTTTTTTCTTTTCCTTTTTTTCGTGTGACTCTCCTGAGTTTGTAAATCGCGAGTGTGATGCTGTTCATGATGCGTTCTTGTGACGTTAGCACAGCTGCCTCGGCGCTGGATAATAACCAGACAAAACCACATCTGGTTCCGGGTGCCAGGCAGAACCGTTTTCTAGCGGAGGAGCTGTAGGTAATGGAAACTACAGTTGCAGACACTCAGCACTGCTTTTAGTTTCAGACCTGCTGGAGATTGTCCATTTGCTCTCATTTCTTCTCCCCCTCACAGATCATAACACTGATAACCTCCAATCTCCAACGAAGTTATGCCAGTTCAGTTCTTCTTTTTCCCGTGACTGTGCATTATGTGCCGAGTGCGTGTTGACATTGTGTAATCCCCCCTCTCCTGGCTGTGGATCATTGTTTCGGCCTTAATTGCTGACTCTTTCACCTGATTGCAGATTCACACACAGTCCTGCTCACAACGTGGAACTGAAAGCTCTCAGCTGTTGAGTCATCTGCCAAGTGTTGTAATCTCAGGACACTCTGTCCCACTGGCTGCTGGCGTTGGTGTGAGGGAGGGTTCAGCCTAGCGTAACCTTGCACCTTGTTACATCAGGTAGCAGAACAGGACATCAAAGCAGAGGAGCCACAAGGATGGCCTGCCTCGGTTTGTGTGTGTTCGTGCCAAGAGTCAGTTGGCACTTGTTTTAACTTATTTAACATCAGCATTCAGGAGGTGAAGCAGGACTGTCTTGTGTGATAGAGCAGGAGTGGGGTCTGCCATGGGGAAGCAATTCAAAAATCATTTCGAGTTTATTGTTATGAGGAGGCAAAATATGAAATGGGTAAATTACCCATCATGCTTTAAATTCTATCTGATGTTCATGTCACCCACAGAAGTTAGCCAACCCAATTCTAAGATATTATTTACAGTTTGTTTTGGGCCATTATATTGGGTCTTGTAAGCGTGAAAACAGCAGTAAGTTGATCCCCGACAGATGCGTGCCTTGGTTAGCAGATAGGTGTCAGCAGAGCTACAGACTCGATGTCATGGAAGAAACGCACAAACTGGCCGGTATTGCCTGCTACGCCTCTGTGAGAAATATGTAGTCAGTTACGTTTTGGGTCCATATGAACCAGTCCTTTATTTTCTCTCTGGCCGTTAAAGTAACATTCGCTAAGGCTGGTGTATGGCTTAAGGCTTAAAAAGGGTCAGGAAACTTACTGGTGTAATGCAATAATACAAGGGTGTCTAGTGTAAAATCTCCCCTTTGGACACTGAGATGCGGTAGCAGAGTTTAGAGTAAAGAATCTGAATATCCGAGGTTTTAGTGAAATTCTGTACTGAAGATTGAAGTCCGAAATCTATTGTAATAAAGTTAGGAGGACTGCCAATCTAAAAACAGTTTGTGGCACAGCGATATGTGTTTAATTCTGATTTAAATAAACTTAGATGTTTATTCACATTTGTTTTTCTCACGTGACTTCTCAAGCGGTCGTTGGCGCGCTGGTTTGTCAAACGCGGCTGTAATGATCAGCAACACATGGGTCAGTTTCTTTGGCGAAGATGCGAAACCTCTCCTGTTTACAGTAAGTCTTGATTGTGAACACATGTGCTCCGTGCCTCTGTATAATCACATTTCTGCAACAGAACAGAGAAATGAGGCTCTGGATTTTTTCCACACTTTTTGGTAGAGGCACAAATTCCAGAAATGCTTTTTTTTTTTTTTTTTGGGACAAAGTAGGACTGTCTGCTCTGTTAACTCCTTCAGGGTCAAAAAGAGATGCAGTGTCTTAGAAACGGTTTGCTTTCCCCTCTGTTTCTAGAGTAATATTTCTTCACGTCTTGAGTGCTGGTGTCACGTCCTGGAAAGGCTTCCCAGAAGTGGTGGTAGTGGGGGGGGCTGTACAGGCTTACTGTAACTGAGTCACCGAACAGCTACCAGACCGGTGGGGGGGGCCTGGCTGCTGTGCCCGGTTCTGACTGGAGTAAAAGTGTTAACATGCGCATGGGATGGATGACTCTCCCGTCTGTAGCTGCCAGAGTGCTTAGTGTAGATGTATGTATTTGTGTTTACTATCAGTTACTGCTGAGTCACAGAATAAAGCGGAGGCTCTTATGTACTCTAGTAACCGTAACCGAGTCCTGCGGAGGGTGAAAACAAACCAGTGGCCGTTCACTGAGTTTCATCATGGGGGGTGCGGCAGCTGGGAAGTTGCCCCACCGGCATGCTGAAGCGCAAGGACCCCTTTCGCAGCCGGGCCCGGGCTCTGTGTGGGGGAAGGCTGCTGGAGGAATGTGGTCGGGGCGCTTCGTGTCGGGGGTGCAAGTGTGTGCGTGTCACCTGGTTGAGCGTTTGGAAAAGCAGCCCGCACTATTGTTCACACTTTGGGTGGGGGGGCGGGGCGGGGCGGGGCTGCAGCAGCTTTACAGTTTCGCTCTGCTGTTCGTACAGAGGTCAGGCTGTAAATTGAGTGTCCATAAATTGGCCGGTCTGGCATTGCAGCGCGAGCCTCCGCAGCCGTACTCTGAGCTTGGCGTTTGTGAGCGGAGAGGAGGAGTGAGCCGTGCTCTCGGGGCTGCTCCGATCCGGTGACTTCTGTCACTGTAGCGCAGCCGTGCTAATGTTCTGGGGTTGGACTCTTACACCGGCTACTGTGTTGTTTACCCTGGCGATTTGTGTTCCCATGACCCATCAATTCCTTCCTATGTTAATGTGTGGCTGTGCCCTGGGCCTGAACGTCTTCCGTCTTCCGTCTTCTGTCTTCCTGGTGCTGATCCATGTCCTGTGTCTTGTCCTCCGCAGCGCTGCTTATTGCCATGGCGGATTCTGACACGGAGCGCCAGCCCCCGGAGGCCGTGGCCGCGGACGAGCCCTTCCTCACCTCTCTGGACCTGTTCCTGTTCTCCCTCATCGCCGGCCTGCTCATCTACTGGTTCATCTTCCGCAAGAAGAAGGAGGAGATCCCGGAGTTCAAGCCGCTGCCCATACAGTAAGCACTACTCTGATGTGGATGCCCGTCCGTGCAGGAGTGCGTTCCTCTCGGGAGGGCTTTGAACCGTGTTGGGATGGTTTGTTACACGCAGATCAGCTAAATACAGGCGTTGAAATTTTGTTGTTCTTCTCAAGTTAAAAGCAGGGAGCTTGTTTAGTTTTATGGACCTGGTTTTTGAAAAATGAGTCCGCCTCTTAGCAGAGCAGATAGCACTGTTGTTTTTCTTCCCTTTTTTCTTTTCCACCCTTCTGTAACTGCTCTCTGGTTCAATGGGGCCCCGGGGAGCTGCAGAGAGGCGGCCTGTGACTTCAGTGGGCCGCTTCAGCAGGCCGGTCACTTGCCGTATTTATTTATTTATTGGAAGTCTCTTCAGGCTGGGCGTTGGTGATGATCATGCCAAACAGCGACCCTGAACAGGAATGCGCAGGTTAGGGCTGCTGTCCTGGAAACCAAACCAAGAGGCTCCACTCTCCCTCCAGCTGAGTCTCTCTCTCTCTCTCTCACTCTCTCTCACTCTCTCTCTGACCCTGAGCCAAACCTTGCAGCCCCGGCCGCACCAGGCACAGTAAGACAGCCATCTCCCTTCTCCACGTTTAGAAGTTTTGTCTATAGCAGAAAAGGAGTGACTGTTTATAGAGCGGGAGACTTTTGTTTTAGAACAGATGAGTCGTGTGTGCGTGCGCAAGTCATCATGTGTAGTAGCATGTTGTCGTTGCTGGGTGGCGCTGTGGTGCTGTGATAGGACTGTGGTGCGTGTGTGGAGAGCTGGAGATTTAGAAGGATGTAGTCAAACGGGTTTCCTGGTTCCTGTGGTGAAGACCTGTGGGAGTGTGTGGTTTCTTCAGGTTTTAGTGGACGGCTGAGATCTGGGCTTCCCCCCCACTGCTCCAGTTTTTCTCCTTTGTCACGTCTGTGGCTCACTGTGCAGATTAAGTTTCTAAAATCGAGGCTTCTCTGTTTCACACTCCACACAGTGATCAGAGCCCTGTGGCTCCCGAAGGGCCCTGCGGTTGTGTGGCCCCTGCTTGTAGCGCTGAAGGAGGGGAGGGGGGGGGTGCCAAAGCCATGCACTGCCGCTGCCCTTTACACCCATTGATACCACTCACCCCTGGAGAACCTGAAACCACAACTGGGGGGGGGGAATGGCATACAATCAGTCCTGTGAGAAGTGCAGGAAGTGTTGGTTTGAGAGCAGGAAGAGAGAACCCCCCAGTCACTCTGGCTTCCTTGGGTGGACTGCCCCCTTTGTGCTGCGGGGATTGTGGCGGCGGCCCCCGTCTGGCCAGACTGTGATGACGGCTGCCCCCCCCCGCCTGTCTGAGAAGCCTGTAAAAAAAAAAAAAAAAAAAAAAAAAAAAACAATTGTTGGAGTTTAACTTTTTTTTTTTTTTTTTTCCCTATCTAACTGTTCTGTGCATTTACTTCCCAAAGCCCTGAGGGACTCTGGGCGTCCCCCCTCGCCAGAGGCATGGCCAATTCTCCTCGGGGCGCGAGAATGGAGCCGGCCCGGCCGTCACAGATAGAACCCTTTTATGATAGATTGGGTTTCCATGGCGATACCCTTCCTCTCGTCGGGGGGATGCAGTGAGCTGGCACAGTGTCTCTTAAACACAGAGAGAGAGAGAGAGAGAGAGAGAGAGAGAGAGGGGCGGGAGGACAAGAAAGGAAGAAAAATAGTAGTTATGATATAAACTGTTGCCAGGGTAACTGGATTGTGGGGGCAGGGATTTTTTCCCTTTCTCCCTCCCTCCTCTCTCTGCTCTTTATTCCCTGCAGATCGGAGAGGGAAATGGGAGGGAAGTAAGAGGGAGTGTGTGTGTGTGTGTGTGTGTGTGTGTGTGTGTGTGTCTGTGTGGTTTAGCTTTCTACCGCCGCTGCTGCTGCAGGGGCTTATGGGAAATCTCATTAGAGAGCCTTGCCTCTTTCCCACCGTCTCCTCCGTCGGCAGATGTTGCAGCCCTACTCGGATGGTGCAGCTCTGCTCGGGGCGGCTGACAAAGCGGACGCGAGCATCGGGGGGTCCGTGGGTGCGGGAGTGGCCGGGAATGGCGTCCTCCACGCTGTGATCTCGTCACTGAGGAGGGGAGGACGAGGAGTGGGGGGCCAGGGGGGGGCACCGAGCAGCTGAGATCCTGTCCAGCTTTTTGTGGATAAGTTCTATTTATTTTCCCTGGAGTGTTTTTATTCTGGTGTTGTGTTGAAGCGAGCGCTGCCCCTGGCGCAGGGGGGGCAGCACAGATCTCAGCCATGGGATGCGTGTACTCGGTGCCAAAGGAGGGCAAGGAAGTGCCCGACAGGTTGGTTCTCATGGTGTGGGGGGGGTGTCTGTGCATGGGGAGATGTTGACTTCAGTGCTCGAATGTATTCATTCAAAATATATGGCTGGATGGATGTAAATGTTTATATAAATAGTTACGGGTCACAAATGGAGATCTGGTGGAAGTTAGTTTGTTGTGCAGACGTGTTTTGTTTGAGAGAAATGCAGAAACAGTGTGATTACAGGCAGGTCCTGTCAGGCTGGGCGCCAGTGAACCGCGTTGGGGAAGAAACGCTCGGCTGAAAGTGACTCACGTTCCAGTGGTGCAGTGCGATTGGTCCTCAGCGGCATGAATGGAGGAATACAAAATAAAAACCCTGAGGACTGGTGTGTGAGAGCAGACGCTCTCCAGCCTGGGGGGAGCGGCGGCAGAGAGTCTCCTGCCACTCGGTGAACTGTGTGGAGACCTCCAGGAAGATAGCCTGGCTGTGTGTGTCCGAACGAGCTGTGGGTGGCTGCTGTTGATCTTGTCGAGCATCCTGTCACAGCCCGTAAAGCTCCGCTTCAATGTAGTTCATGTTCATGTGGTATATTTTCCACATGTATAAAACTATACTATACACTCCACTGCTTCGGTGTGTATATAGGTGTCAGTCTTTTACGGCTGTCAGTCTTGGAATCGAGCCTCTCTTCTCACTGTCTGAACCGTTTTCTCTCTCTTTCCCGCTCGTGTGGACTAGTCGGCACAGCCTCTGCATGTTTACAAGCGACGGACTTGGACAACAACGCCGAACCGCAGCCTCGAGGGCTCGTTAAAATTCCACAGCTTAAACAAAAATACAACAACAAAGCTAATCGAAGCAGGAAGCTGGAAATGCCGCAGCTCTGGTCCTGGTCTGAGCCCTGCAGTGCTGGCCTCCACCCTGGCTGCATGGAGACTTCCTGTAGTCCTGGCCTGGCGCACGAGCCAGCAGAGCCACCCCAGATGCCGGGAAACAGTTACGCAGTGTGTTCTCTGGCACGGCGGGGGGACGGGGGTCCGACCCTCGCAGCAAGCCCTGCAGCGCTCCTTCACACGGCCCGGCCTGCTCTCATGGCATGGCTGTGCGCAGCCGTTGTGATGAACTTAACGGGCTCCCCGCTGGAGCCCAGGAGACTGGAGCCCCCGGGGAGAGCACTGGCGACTCAAAGTGCAATGTCTCGGACCCGTGGAGAAGCACCAGGGCGTAACGTTCCTGCTGTAGAAGCCCTGGAATGATCCATCGTCAGTGTATTGATAATTAACTTCAGTCCAGTCTGAGACACCACTTGTCCTCCATGTTGCCGCCTCGTGTAGCTCCTCGCACCGGGTGTTACTGCGGTGTAAACTGGAGCCGACACAGGGATTGTCTCTCTTGAGAAGCGTCTCTTGTTCCTCCTCGGTGTATTTATTGTTTCCCAACATCTGTGTGCACGACCATAAAAGTTAAACAAGGGAACCTTTCTCACAGGCGGCCCTCAAGCTGCAGTCCAGTAAATTGTTGATGAAAACAGGCATGGACAGTGTGTGTACATATTAGCGGTCGTGATGGTGTGTTTATTAAACAAAGTCTGTAATCTCACCCCTGACAACGATGTTAGTGAGGACATCCATACACCGTTAATTGTTTAAAATGAAGCCCCACTGGATTTAAGCTTAACGAGTCCATGTGCGCATGTTTATGAATGTCAGTCTGACATCAATTACTGCGGCCTGCACTTCCTGCTGGCTGTTTACATTGCACACAGACCTCGAGAAATCCCTTCCTGTCTTGCAGTTCACTCCATCACGTTTACTTTGCTTTCTAAACATGCGTTTTCCTCCTCGTGACTCCGTGCTGTCAGCCATGTTTGTTTGTTTGCTTATTTGTTGTTAACGGTTGATCTGCAGATTGAGTTTTAATTCCGCTTGAGAAGGGATCCCGCCGTGCAGGAGCTCGGACCCGAGGCAGTGAATCAGATCTAGCCGTAGAAGTAATCCATCATTGATTATAATCGTGAGAGAGTAACTCCACTGGCCGCACGCCTGGGTGTTCGCTGTTGGTCGTTGAATTGTTCGAGTATCACAGAGATCTCGGACAGGATTACATTAGTCATTGCTCTGAGTGTTGATTTTCTAGATGTCGTCTGCAGATCGTTTTAAAGGCTCAGATTGTGTTCTCTTCATATGCAGCGTGGCAGTTGTGTGAGGAACATACACGCTGATGTACACTTTTAAATCTATAAATATGGAAATGTAACCCAAACTGTGCATGTTTTTTTATGCTGAAAAGAGTCTTGTTGTTTGCAGGGTGTTCATAGTTTGCACCTGCAGTGCGATTCTCTTCCAGTCCAGTAACCCACCCCGTCGGGCTGAGGGCGCTATAATGTAGCCCTTCGGACTCATCCTGCAGGGCAGCTTCACTTGAAAAGGCCGTGTCAGAGTCCTGCTTCCTGCCTAATCTCTCTGACTTCTTTCTTGGCAAAGTTTGCTTGTCCGATCTGCCATATGCAGCATCTTTCAGTTTGTGGCTTTGTTCTGTAGCCCTGGCGCCCCGTTTTGGTTTGTTATCGCAGGGCATGAAGGCACCTTCGGCTCGCGAGGGCTTGCGCTATTTTAGCTTGGCAGGAAGTGTGTGCTGTGTAACCTGCGTAGACGGGTGGGCTGCTCAGTCTGGGCACTGCCAAGCGCTCCATCGCAAAGACAGAAGAGGTTTAGCCAGGCTTGGTGGCAGTTTTTTAGGATTTTTTTTTAAGACCAATTCAAGGTCTCGACCGTTACTCCAGCCTCCTTTTCTGTATTAAAACATTCAGCCATCAGGAATGTACTGAAAGTGTGAGTGCTGGTGAATGCACAGTGAAATGAACGTGGCTTGAGAGTCTGATGTGTCCAGAGAGACACTTCTCCTGCCCTGACGCCCGGTCCATTCTGAATAGGAGTCGCCGTGTCCAGGCTGGCTTTCCCATAAGGCGGCCCGCTGTAACCTTCCCTCTCTCCCTCTCTCAGAACGGCTGCTGCCCGGGAGACCAGTTTCATTGAAAAGATGAAAAAAACGGTGAGTGTCTTTTTATAAAAAAATGTTTTAATGTTGAAATTAAGTATTTGTAGTGGTTTGAAAAGCAAAACATATTAAAACTGGCAAATATTCCTCCACTGTGTACCAACACTGCCTTTTGTGGTCCTGCTGTGGCTGTGGCCAGCGGAGTTGAGATGCCATCGAGTGTCCTGGTGGCATCGTGCTTGTATGAATCCTGTACATGGGGTCGCCCTGCATAAAACGCCAGTAAAACTAATATCCGGCAGTATTGAGAGAGAGTCAGCGAGGGTATACCAGCTTCCTGCTGCCTGCTTCAGCTTGACCAACATTAAAAAGCGGAAATCCTAAGGGTGGAGTTTTATGATCCTGGTGCAGCTGTTGCGCTGCCAGCGCAGTCACATGACCCCTGAGGGAGCAGGGCCTCCCTGCAGGGCCGTGCTCTGTGGCGACAAGAGGAAGTGACAGCCTGATCTGACAGCCTGTGACCTGATTGTGATTTTATATATATATATATATATATATATATATATATATATATATATAATTTATTTATTTATTTTTTCTTCAATTAATGCGTGTGTTTCAGGGCAAGAACATCGTGGTGTTCTACGGCTCTCAAACTGGCACTGCGGAGGAGTTTTCCAACCGGCTGTCCAAAGACGCCCATCGCTATGGGATGAGGGGAATGGCGGCCGACCCCGAGGAGTACGACATGGTAAATCTCCCTTCTGTTAATGAACCCTGGGGGGTGCCGTAGTTCTGTCAGAGGGCTTCATACCCCGAGTGTAGGACAGATCCAGGAGACGCTGTGATCCTAATCCCCCGGTTTATTATCTCTCTGCTCCCTGCTCCCAGTCTGAGCTCTCCCGCCTCACCGAGATCGAGAACTCCATCTGTGTGTTCTGCATGGCCACCTACGGGGAGGGAGACCCCACGGACAACGCCCAGGACTTCTACGACTGGCTCCAGGAGGTGGACGTCGACCTGTCAGGTGTCAACTTCACGGTGAGTGACGCTCCCAGCTCGTCCTGCCTGTGTTCGCGGCGCTCTCTGCGGCCGCCAGCGCCACACTTACCACAGCGGGTTCTCTGGCCAGCCCCCAGTTCCCTCTCCCTTTCCCACTGGGATGGGCCTCCCAAAGGCCAGTCACACAGCCCGGTGGGATAAAGACACGCGTTCGAGAAACTCAGGATGCTGCTCAGGACGCAGGGAAGAGAAGGGGTCCCGCGCTGGGGGTCTCTCGCACCACGCGGACCGGAGAGGGGCTCCCACCGCACCCCGGGCTCTCTCTCCGCATGGCTGTGGTCAGGCAGCAACCGCAGACCTTCCCGTGAGAAGCTGCGCTGGGAATGAGCGCCGTGTTTAATTCGTTTTTTTTTTTTTTTTTTTCAAAGCAATTTTCCAAACAAACGCGTTTGCCAAGTGCGAACATCTGGTGCAGCTTAGCAGGCCTCTCCAGCTGGCACGCTCCGGAGCCGCTGGTGGGTCGTGGTGTCAGTCCGGGGAAGGGGAGGCTGTCAGGGTTGAAGTGTGGTTTCTCTGAAGCACATTCATTACATTTCTGGGATTTCTGTTTGAAGCGACACAGTGGGAATCTGCTGACTGAACAGACGGGAAAACCCTCTCATTGATTTAATTTACTTGCTCGTGGGGATGTATTTTTAAAATAGTCTCCGCAACGGTCTTGGTGTCGGGTTTGCCTCATTGTGCTGGAAACGGCACAAACTCTTTCCAGCTGTATGCAGAACAAAGCCGTGTGTGTGTGGGGGGGGGCACGGCTCGCCCTGTGTGAATCGGTCCTCAAGATGTTCTTTGATGGGGGACTTCAAAGTACCGTCTCCTCCAGCCCTGTGAGTTCTCGGGCAGTTTGACTGTCGGGGGTTTCCTCGGCCGTGCACTTGGTTGAAGAACAGGCCAATATTAACCCAGTGTTGTCTTCTCAGAAGCAGAGCGGTTTAGTGCAGATTTAAGCAGAGCTGGAGTGGGGCTGTACACCACCACATTCCTGGGTTACCAGAGCCCTCGGCCCCTCTGTGACAGATTACTTACTTTCCGAGAGTGGGCTTGGGAGCAAGAGTGTCCGGTGTACGAGACCCAGGCGTCTTCACCCCTATTAGGTCTTACTTGTGCAAAGTCATGTTTTTGGAAATCTTTGTAGCTTTCAAGTTCAAGTTCCTCCGATTCTGATTGGTGTAAGAGTACGTTCTAAAGGGGAGGGAAGAAGAGACGCTCAGTTGCGATCTGACCCACCGTCTGTGGCAATAGCCGGTACGCTTCAGGGTTCACTGTGGGATTGGCAGAAGGTGTTCCTCCTCGTCACATGCTTGTGCGTCTGTTTTGGCAGGTGTTCGGGCTGGGGAATAAGACGTACGAGCACTACAACGCCATGGGGAAGTATGTGGACAAGAGGCTGGAGGAGCTGGGTGCGCAGAGGATCTTTGACCTGGGCATGGGCGACGACGACGCCAAGTAAGTGCTGCGGCAGAGGCCTGGAATCGGCTGCCATCTTCATCCCACCTGTTTACAATGACGTACAGCTGATTCACGATCCTCTCCCTCTCTCCCCAGCCTGGAAGAGGACTTCGTCTCCTGGCGGGAGCAGTTCTGGCCCGCTGTGTGCGAGCACTTTGGGGTGGAGGCGACCGGAGACGAATCCAGGTTTGATTACTCTTGGCAGCTCTCCCTTGAGCTCCGAGATGGCAGAGCTGGGGTGTCTCTAAGGCACTGTTCTCTCTCTCTCCCTGTTTCAGTATCCGTCAGTACGAGCTGGTGGTCCACACTGACATGCACACGAGCAAGGTGTACAGCGGGGAGCTGGGCCGGCTGAAGAGTTTCGAGACGCAGAAGCCGTGAGTATATGATTTCCCCTCCCCCCCGCCGTGTCGTCCCCCCAGAGGTCAGTGGGCCGCGTTCATTCTTTTAGAGCCCTCAGGAAATCTCTGGTGTTTACTGTGAAAAAACAAACCAAACCCCTTATAGACTTATCTTTCTGTGTGGTTCGGTTTTGGTTTCGCGGTCTCCTGGTTCTGTGGTCTACAGCATTGCTCTAGTAAGTTTAATACAGGAGGCTGACTACGTACACCTTCTTCATAAATACCAGCCCTCAGACACACCATGGGCCCCCCACACTGCCGAGCCTGTGATAATTGCTCCTGCCGGCCTCCTGTCCTTGAGGGGTTTATTGACAAAACCCTGTCCTGATCTTATCTGGGGCCAGCAGCACGTGACCATTTCGACGAATGTTTCAGCTTTGCCTCCATTGTTGTGAAATCTCAGGGTTTTTTTTTTTCTTAATTTACGAGCAGCGTTTTGAAATCAGAAATGCGTCCGTTCTTTGTACAGAGAGTCGTTCCAAGATACGAATTCCTGCCTCTCCACCAGTGTGTAACTCGTTAAACAGTTCTGTGTGCTCCCATAAAGCCTGTCCTGCTGCTGGCCTGTGGGCTGTGTTCACTAGCAGCCTGAGTGCGTCTCCGTCCACAATCAGTGTGTCAAACGTCACGCTGGTCTCCTGGTTGCTGTTGCCTTGGTTATGCCCTGTCCTGTTTCTATGGAAACTGATTTTAACTCACGAGATGATGTTGGGGGGGGGGGAGGGAAAACAAAACAAAGTGGGGCTTTTGTGCTGGTTTTCTACCGGGGATTCAACCAATTATGCTTCCTCTTTCGTGCTTGGGTGGTTATTACTCCCCGAGTGCAGCTCATTTCTCCTCGGCTGTTCTGCTGCAGCTCAGCAGCGGCTGGATGGAGGCCAAGTCTTTTAGTTCAGGAGGGTCCGAGGCGTTGGAGGCACGTTCACCGGCATATCCGAGATGGCCGTAGTTCTGAAGCCCCGCATGTCAACGAACGCGATGCAGAAAATGCCAAAACGGAGAGAACGTGAGAACCTCTGACCTCTTGTTTTCCTCTGGATTTTTACAGGCCCTTTGACACCAAGAACCCCTTCCTGGCGTCGGTCACGGCCAACAGGAAGCTGAATAAGGGCGGCAGCCGACACCTCATGCACCTGGAGCTGGACATCACGGGCTCCAAGATCAGGTGAAGGACTGGCCTCTGTGCTCTCTCGGGCGGTTCTAGAGCCTCCTGATGCTCTCAATGGCTGAGTTCACGTGGTAAAAAGACAGTGTGTTGGTTAATATTTGATTCATTTAACCGCACCTGCTCTGGACCTGTATGTTTTGGCATGAAGATTATTGATATAGTTCCAGATAAAAACTGAAACTGGGTCAACTTTAAATGCGTTTCCATCCTAAATTCCCTCTGAGTTTCATTCACTGCCTTACGTAATGTGCTCAGGGTGTCGCAATACTGTGGGAGCTGTGACGGGGGGGGGGGGGGGGGGGGTTAGACCGGTACAGGCACCCCCGCCCCCCCACGCTATGCTGACGGCTCCGTCTCCTGCAGGTACGAGTCCGGAGACCACGTGGCGGTGTACCCTGTCAACGACTCGGCCATTGTCAACAAGATCGGAGAGCTGCTCGGCGTGGACCTTGACACCGTAATCTCGCTCAACAACCTTGACGGTGCGTCCCAGGGCACGCCAGCACAGGCTGGGCAATCATTGACTGTCAGGACTGGAGCAGCATGGGAGCTGAGACTTACAGTGCCTTTGACACAGTGCTGCCGTGGGGGGGTGGGAGCCAGAGGACAGAACATGGGTTTATTGTACGTTTCATTGTATTCTAAAGGGGCTTTGATCCCAGCAGGTCCATGTGTGTTGTACAGGCTATGTAAAGGGCATCTTCAGTAAAGCCCAGGGTACAGTGAGGGGAAAAAAGTATTTGATCCCCTGCTGATTTTGTATGTTTCCCCACTGACAAAGAAATGATCAGTCTATAATTTTAATGGTAGGTGTATTTTAACAGTGAGAGACAGAATAACAACAAAAAAATCCAGAAAAACGCATTTCAAAAAAGTTATAAATTGATTTGCATGTTAATGAGGGAAATAAGTATTTGACCCCTTCGACTTAGTACTTGGTGGCCAAACCCTTGTTGGCAATCACAGAGGTCAGATGTTTCTTTGTAGTTGGCCACCAGGTTTGCACACAACTCAGGAGGGATTTTGTCCCACTGCTCTTTGCAGATCCTCTCCAAGTCATTAAGGTTTCGATGCTGGCTAGGCCACTCCAGGACCTTAATGTGCTTCTTCTTGAGCCACTCCTTTGTTGCCTTGGCTGTGTGTTTTGGGTCATTGTCATGCTGGAATACACATCCACGACCCATTTTCAATGCCCTGGCTGAGGGAAGGAGGTTCTCACCCAAGATTTGACGGTACACGGCCCCGTCCATCGTCCCTTTGATGCGGTGCAGTTGTCCTGTCCCCTTAGCAGAAAAACACCCCCAAAGCATAATGTTTCCACCTCCATGTTTGACGGTGGGGATGGTGTTCTTGGGGTCATTCCTCCTCCTCCAAACACGGCGAGTTGAGTTGATGCCAAAGAGCTCGATTTTGGTCTCATCTGACCACAACACTTTCACCCAGTTCTCCTCTGAATCATTCAGATGTTCATTGGCAAACTTCAGACGGGCCTGTACATGTGCTTTCTTGAGCAGGGGGACCTTGCGGGCGCTGCAGGATTTCAGTCCTTCACGGCGTAGTGTGTTACCAATTGTTTTCTTGGTGACTATAGTCCCAGCTGCCTTGAGATCATTAACAAGATCCTCCCATGTAGTTCTGGGCTGATTCCTCACCGTTCTCATGATCATTGAAACTCCACGAGGTGAGATCTTGCATGGAGCCCAAGACCGAGGGAGACTGACAGTTATTTTGTGTTTCTTCCATTTGCGAATAATCGCACCAACTGTTGTCACCTTCTCACCAAGCTGCTTGGCGATGGTCTTGTAGCCCATTCCAGCCTTGTGTAGGTCTACAATCTTGTCCCTGACATCCTTGGACAGCTCTTTGGTCTTGGCCATGGTGGAGAGTTTGGAATCTGATTGATTGATTGCTTCTGTGGACAGGTGTCTTTTATACAGGTAACGAGCTGAGATTAGGAGAGTCCCTTTAAGAGAGTGCTCCTAATCTCAGCTCGTTACCTGTATAAAAGACACCTGGGAGCCAGAAATCTTGCTGATTGATAGGGGATCAAATACTTATTTCACTCATTAACATGCAAATCAACTTTATAACTTTTTTTAAATGCGTTTTTCTGGATTTTTTGTTGTTATTCTGTCTCTCACTGTTAAAATACACCTACCATTAAAATTATAGACTGATCATTTCTTTGTCAGTGGGCAAACGTACAAAATCAGCAGGAGATCAAATACTTTTTTCCCTCACTGTACAGAAACACTATATACTTGTTGGTATATGTTGGTAAGGAATACAAGCAAATTGGTTGATTTTATATTTTTGGTAGGATGCTTTCTCTGCTTTTGCCTGCTGTGCCAGGCTATTCTGCCCGTGCCGGGTGTGCTGCCCAGGTCTGGCTCGGCTGTGATTGTGAGCGGGATGTAGATTTTAATTGTTTCCCCTGCGCTCATCTCTCCAGAGGAGTCCAACAAGAAGCACCCGTTCCCCTGCCCCACCACATACCGCACGGCGCTCACTCACTACCTGGACATCACCAGCACACCGCGAACCAACGTGCTGTATGAGCTGGCGCAGTACGCCACCGAGCCCAAGGAGCAGGAGACCCTGCGTAAGATGGCCTCCTCCTCGCCTGAGGGCAAGGTGGGTGTGCCTGGGGGGTACTCTGTTGTTGGGCAGTTGCCTGTGGTGGCAGCGTTGTTTGGTTTGTCACCAATGTCTCACCGCTGTCTCTCCCTCTCCCTGTGCAGGGTCTGTACAACAGCTGGGTGCTGGAGGCCAAGCGCAACATCCTGGCCATCCTGCAGGACATGCCCAGCCTGCGGCCGCCCCTGGACCACCTGTGTGAGCTGATGCCCCGCCTGCAGGCGCGGTACTACTCCATCGCCTCCTCCTCAAAGGTATGCCAGAGGGACGAGTGTGTTGAGAAGAGGGGGAGGAAGGAGATCAGAAACTAACATGCATCGGTTCAATTAACCTGAGAGTGAGAGAGTTAGTTTTCTTCTGTGTGTCTGTTGTTTGTAGCCCATAACCCGTAGATGGGGGGCCTCCTCTGTCCCTCTGGGGCTGGTCTGTGCTGCCCGGTCAGTCCCATAGCCCCCGTTATCAGACTGACCACGGCTCCTCTGCCTCAGGTTCACGCCAACTCCCTGCACATCTGCGCCGTGGTGGTGGAGTATGAGACCAAGACGGGCCGTGTGAACAAGGGCGTGGCCACCAACTGGCTGAAGAACAAGGTGGTGACGGACAACGGGCACAAGTCCACCGTGCCCATGTACGTCCGGAAGTCGCAGTTCCGGCTGCCCTTCAAAGCCAGCAACCCGGTGATCATGATCGGGCCGGGCACGGGCATCGCTCCCTTCATGGGCTTCATCCAGGAGAGGGGCTGGCTGAAGGAGCAAGGTGCGTCCCTTGTGTTCCTCCATCTGTCCTGTGCTAGAATGTGTGTGTGAGCGCGAGTTCCCTGCTCACATAACTCTGTCCCTCCGGCAGGCAAGGAAGTGGGTGAGACAGTGCTGTACTACGGGTGCCGCTATAAGAACGAGGATTTCCTGTACCAGGAGGAGCTGGAGAAGTTCCAGAAGAACGGGGTGCTCACCCAGCTCAACGTGGCCTTCTCCCGAGACCAGGAGCAGAAGGTAAGACATTCTTACTCGGCACGCCGGGTGCTTAGCCTAAGTCACGGTCCCGTCGCCAGTGTCTAAACTCTCCTGCTGTCCCCTCATCTCCACCACAGAGGTACGTGCAGCACCTGCTGAAGGAGAACAAGGAGCACCTGTGGAAGCTGATCCACAGCGAGAACGCGCACATCTACGTCTGCGGGTGAGTGTCCGGCCCGATTCGGCCAGAGGCTGGCCCTGACCCGGTCTCCGCTGCCTCGCGCGGCTCTGACGTGCCACCCCTCTCCGCTCCTCTTCCCCAGGGACGCCCGCAACATGGCGAGAGACGTGCAGAACGCCTTCTACGAGATCGCCTCCGAGCTGGGGGGCCTGGCGCACGCCCAGGCGGTCGACTACATCAAGAAGCTCATGACCAAGGGACGCTACTCGCAGGACGTCTGGAGCTAAACGGGGTCCCCTGCGCCGGCCAGCAGGGCTTCGGAGGGGGGTGGCGGAGTCGGTTTAGTTTATGTGTTTGTATGTTTTCCTACTTTGGGGGATGCGTGAAACGGTGGAGATTTCGTTGCTGCTGGTCTCTTAACGGTTATTGACCGGCACACACCAATGCAAGACCAGAAAAACGACAACAAAACTGTCTCGCATCTTCTTTAGCAAGTGTTAATAATTCTGATCTATTCTGAAGAACAGATGTCTCTGTGTTTAAACATAACAGTCCTGTTGTAGTGTCTTGATTATGCAGAAAAGTCGCCCAGTGAAGCGGAGACTTGAGTATCAGGGTGCAGAACGGGGCGGCTCTGAAGTCCGTTGGGAAGGGAGTCGGAGTCGAGCTTCAGGCTGCGTCTAGTGGAGAATAAATCATGTGATTGACGGGAGCAGGTCGAGGCAGGTGGACCTAATTTACAAACCTTTGTGTCTCTGATTGTGAGCATATGGCAAGTAGGGTTAATAACTAATCAAGTCAAGGGATTTTAAAGTATAACCTCTAAGGCCAGCTATGTGTATAGAAAGTACTGTAGACTTACTGAGCTCGAGGATCCGCAGCGTCGCTCGTGAAGTGGAAAGGGTCACGTGGCCGAGGACTCGTGGGACGGATGGGTGGATGCATGGTTAGTGTGCCAGCTGGTGTTTCTGTAGCTCTGTGCGTCTGTGCAGGGACGGCCGCCTTCCCCATCATCAGCTCTGTCTTCTGTCTCGTTGTAAGCACTCTAGTTTCAGTGTAAATACCGAAAAGTACTGTGCAGTCTTAGGATTTTAAAATAACAGGTTTAGCAGATGATGTCTGGGACATGTGACTCGAGCCGGGCTGGTCGGCATTATGACTGACCGCTCCATTGCACGCTGGCGCTACGGGGTTGTAATCTGGTACAGAAGGGACCGGGGGCTGGACTCCACGCTGATGGCCGCAGGGTCTCAAGGGGTTCCCTCCACCCGGGCCTTCAGCTACTGATCTGATTTAAAGCTGGTCGGCGTGATCAGAACGTTAGGACATCCATTATTCAAGAGGGAGAACTTCTGGTGCGGTTGTGTACGTTGTGTGAAGTTCTTGAAAGAGGTCCAGTTGGATGGAAAACCCAAAGACCACATGGCCCTCAAGAGTCTGACAGCCCTGAAACTGACCAGATCACATGGAAGAAGCCCCACATAGAGCAAAGAGTTGTCTGTTTACATTGTCGATCTGGCTGAGGATATGCATTTTCCACTACAGTGCCATTGGGAGGGACCAACAGTCAAACCAGGAGTGAATGAGTGTGTGTGAATGCATATATATATATATTTTAAAGCTACAAAGAAAACCACTAAATAAGACCTACATAAGAAGACAGAGGTCTGATAAAGTGCCGTCCAGCTCTGGTGAGACGAGGCGATGAACTTTTCCCCGTAATCGTGAGTGAATGAGTGTGTGTGATCAGAGCGCAGTAGTGTACAGGGATGCACCGTATATGGAGGGATTGGTCTTCACTGCCCTGTGTAAAATGCCAGACTGGCGCAAGGTGCCCGCTTGCACCGCCTGCCGCGTCAGAGGGCAGGCAGCGGCCATGTGCCGGAGTTTCCCATTGAAACGCAGGCTGTGTAGCGTGTTTAAACCATGAGTGAATTTGATGGCAGTCGTGTCCGGGACTGGATGCATATCTGCATGGACACATTTTTATCCGCTGGCTTTTATGATATGCAATGACTGATCACGATATCAAACGATGCATCACAAACGCTGTGCTTTCATTATTAATGTTGGATTCGGTTGGTTCCTGTCAGTGGTACGTGGTGGCCCGGTTTCGGCAGCTGTGTGTGGCTGTGTGTGTGCGCCGTGACTCACGCGGGAGGAAGCGGACGCCCAGCCTGTGCCTTTACTCGTATGCTGGTGCGCCCGTCCCTCCTCCAGAAAACCCACCACAAGTTGCATTATTGAGAATGGGGAGCGGGGGGGTCCTTTCAAAGTCCTGTTACGTGTTCTCTGTCCCAGCTTGATCCAGTTTTATATGCAATTAAATGGTTTTCCTTTTTAAAAAAATAAATTAACAAATTCTAGGCATGTCTTTTATTTGTATTGTACTGGGGGGGGGCTTCTGGTTCTCCTCCGCGCATTAGACACCGTCTCTCTCCTCACGCTGCCACAAACCACAAAAATCAAAGCAGAGACTCACACATCACTTTTATTTCTTTTTTTAATGCAAACTTTCAAAACCTTTAAAGTAACGAGACTCACCCCTGACCCACTCGCTGGTGTGAGACAAATCCACACAGCCACACACGATGCCAGGGTCCCGATCACAACTAGTGGGCACAACTGGGTTTTCACTCGCTATAATATAGCGGCTTGTTTTCCTAGTGACTTTAAATGTGTATTTAATGCAGTCGCCCCCGTCCGCCCGTTCCTGTGACCCACGAGGGGATGGAGAGCGAGACTTGAGCCTGAATCTGCGGTCTGACTGCAATTTCAGGGTGACTAATCGATGCATCTTCTCGTTAAAAAACATTGAGACCAGAAGGATGGAGGGAAGGGGTAAGAACTGAGTTTAACATCAGGCACAATCTGAAAAAGGACTTGCAGGTCTTGGTCACTTTCAGCAAGATGCGAAGCTTCCCCCAAAAAACAAAAGAAAAAACAAACTCAATTACTTCTCTATAACTATAAAAGTGCTCGATGGCCTCACACATGGTGATCGGGGCCAGACGCGTTCCTGCACACGTTCTGCGCAGGCGGAGATTCAGAGCTGCGGTTAGTTTGGAGAAGCGACCCTGAGGTTTGGTGAGGTATAGTGAGAGATGCTTTGGATATCTTCTTTGACTGGGGGGTTAGAATTAGCGACGGTAACACGTTAGTTCCCTCGTAGCGTTCTCTTTGCCAGCCCGCGTTCTAGAAGAGGCACTGGTGTGTTATAGATCCCCAAACTGGAAGTCTAATCACATCTTATTTGGTGGGTAGTGTAACACACTGTTCACACAGCGGTAAGCATTGAAAGACACTTGACAGCCATGCTCTGGACACACCGGTAGAATCGAGACAAGGTACACATGGACAACAAAATACACATCTGGTATCAGATTGGACTGACTGTGAGGTGCCAGGCCTTCTGCAATGGAGTGCTAATGGGAGCTCCCAAATTATATATATATATAATATCCTCTCCCTCTCTCTCGCTCGCATCCTCTCCCTCATAGCTGCTTGTCTTTGCTTTGCTTCTTGTTCTGGATCTTTTGGTAGACAACGGCCAGCGTGGTGCAGAAATTGCCTGTGAACAGCACGAGGTAGGCGAGGCTGCACATGAGCACCTGGGGGAGAGAGGGGACGGGTCAAGGGGAGCACAAGAACTGAAATAATCAGCCATTGACACCCACACCAAATAAGTCCTTTCTTCTCCAAACTGCTCTCCTTACGGGCCCCATTTAAGCACCATGACACGGAGCACTGATTTTAAAACACAATCTTGGGGGAAACCTGTGCTCTGTGGTAAACGGGGGCAGAGAAGAGGAGCTCATACCTGCCACTCCTTGCAGTCCGGCAGCTTAGCCATCCTGACGAGAGTGAGTCCGTTGTAGAGCTGCCAGAACTGCAACACACACACACGCCATCGGTCAGGGGTGCAAAACGACAGGAGCAGATTAATAATGGTGGACATGTAAAGACCGAAACTGGAAAATCCCTTCAACGAATCGCGACACTCACGTGGCCGAAGAACAGGAAGGGCAGCAGGAAGGTCAGGCCACGCCACATCCACGACTGGAAGCCCTCTGCAAGACAGCGAGAGACAGGCCTTCATTCCTCCGCCTGTCTCACTGTCTCTTAACACTACCAACCACCTCTACCCCTCTCTCTCTCTCTCTCTGGGTCTTACTGTTCCCTCGCTCGCTCTCCCTCCCTCTCTCTCTCTTTATCCCACTCTCTCTCTCTCACCCACAGTCAGGTCCATGGTGTGTCTCTCTCCCAGGGCCCGCAGGCGGTACAGACAGCTGCTCTGATAGTAGTACTGGAGAAACTGGACAAAGCCTGCAACAAACACAACAAGCCAATAAACACACTCAACAGGTTAAAACACTCACATTGGTCACCAACGACACGTCACTGTACAAGGAAATGGCAAACACGGTCAGGGCCACCGGGGCCACAGCTGTGGACTCACTCTGGTACAGGGAGTAGGCCAGGAACTGGTTCCTGAACATCTGGTACAGCCTCCCGTCCGGCCTGCGGGACAGAGAGACGCTGTGGTCAACAGGACTGACGCTGAGCGTGTGTGCGGGTCTCATGTCTCTAGTGGTGGAGCACATGGACCACATGTGACGCACAGCTCTCTCACACAGACACATACACACGTGTTTCTCTTCTGGTTACAGTTTCATTTTAGAGACGAGCAAAAGAAACATATGGAGAGAGGGGCTGTGCTCACCAGGTCAGCATGACTCCCGACAGGAAGGTGGACACATAGTGATGGAAGACCCACCAGCCCTTGATCCTGAAACAACAACAACACACAGCACAGTGACTGAGGGCCATGCGGTTCCCGCGGCCCCCTGTGCCCAGGACACTTATCGGAACACGTAGGCAGCCTCTTCTAGGGAATGATTCGCCACTTTCCCCTCAGAGAGTGCATCACCCCCCAGGCAGCTGCCCCCCCGTTCGCACCTGGAGCCGTTGTTGATGAGGATGCTCTCTCGGATGGTCAGGGTGCAGTAGTACCACACCAGCAGGAAGTTGAAGAGCGCGTCCACAGCCCTGCACAGCACGGAGACACGCTGTGAGTGGAGAGGGCCACGCACTCGCACACACGCACTGTAATGGTACCATGGGTAACCTGTACAAGACCTGGCATGCAGAACTGAAATCATATTCAACTTTTCTGCACCCGGACCCCCGACCCACCTGTTAGAGACCAGGAACCTGCAGGTGAAGGAGAAGAGCAGCAGCAGGATGGTGAGACACAGCTTGAATTTCTCGTACTCGCCCTTATAGGCAAACCTAGCAGACAGAAACATAGCATTCACCCTCACACACCTGATCTCTTTCTCTCTCTCTCTCTCACCTGTCCGCTCAGAGCACTGTGGTTGAGTGGCAGTGAGCTGCAGGTGTTATACTTCCCCCTAGTGGTCACACACAGCGCAGGCCCTTACTGAGGCCTAGGCACTGAACTCAAGACAAAACAACACTCCACCCCGAGCCCCCGACACGGCCCTCAACACAGTCCGCTGGGACGATACCTACTTGGACTGTTTGCTCAGCAGAGTGACGTTCACGTTCCCCAGGACGAGGCTGAGGTACAATCTGGGGAGAGAGAGACACTGCCGTTACACCTGGAAGAAACTGCCTGTTTTTCGCAGTTAAGATACTGCAGTATACTGCAGAGTGAGTGGTGCTGTTCTGTCCACAGACCACGTCTCCTCACCCGTTCTTCTTGGGCAGGAAGGCCTCCATGTCGAAGAACACGCCGGGCCGCTCTCTGATCAGCGCCTGGATCCGGTCGATGTTGTCGGCCTCCTCGGGGCCGGCGCTGCGCCTGCATCTGGGCCAGGAGGAGGAGGAGGAGGAGGGTGTCATGATTAATCAGTAATCGCTATTGCACCACACCAGCCCCACCTGCCACCAATAACAGCAGGGCCCCGCGGCTCCCGAGGGCCATCAGCCCACAGTGCAGCCGCTGCACGGGGACACCGGCCAGAGGAGCCCGTTCACCTGCCTTGCCTGACTGGTCGATCTCAGGATCAGCCCTGTACACGTCCAGCAGGATCCCAGAGTCAGTTTGGTAGTGGCTTGGTAGTTCTGGACCCCCCTACCCGCCACCCCCTACCCACAACTCTTTGTGTACAGAAGTGATGGTGTGCTCTGACCCTGGCCCTGGACCGTGTTTATTGCAGTCTCAAGCTGCAGCTCAGTGAACGGGGGCGAGTGGTAGGCCCTGACTGGCCCAGCTGTGTCAGGCTGGGGGGTGTGGCCAGCGAGAGAACCTACTCTGTCAGCACCTGGGACAGCTCCCCCAGCTTGTGCTTGTGCCGGGCAATGGAGGCGGAGAAGCCGGACTGCAGTTTGGTCAACTCGTCCAGCTTCTGCCGGTACAGCTTGTGAGTGTCCTGCAGGTCACAGAGAGAGACAGAGACAGAGACAGAGACAGACACACACACACACACACACAGACAGTTCTGTTAGTGCACAGAGCACTGCAGAGCTAAACAATGTAACTGGAAACAGCATTCAGCCCCGATGACTGGCAATAAACACCTAACTAGCGGAACACCCCTGGTCTTGAGAAACACAGACGTACTCCGCAACTTAAGCAATGCACACGAGGCACTGGGGATGGGGCAATGGGGCGCCATCATGCTGCCAACTATCCCTGCCAGCCAGTCATGCAACTTTTGTCTCAAACAATACCTCTTATCTGCGTCCTTTATCTGTTCTTGGTCGTGCTCAGAGTGCTCAACAGGTCTTGTTTTATAGCTGCAGGGTGTTGTATGGTGTGATCGGCGCCCCGTCCTGTACCAGTGCCACCAATCCTGAGATGTGGGGTAAAGTTCAAGGCCGGGCTGGCGCAGATAAGACACAATGCTGGGCAGCGCTGCGCAGCTGACGCAGTCTGGACGCTTGCCATGTGCGTGTCTCGGCGCAGAAGTGCGTGACTCTGCGGACACTTATTTCCCAATGCGTGTCGCAAGGGTGTCCAGCAGCTGCTTTGGTTAAAGGGACTCTCATCTTCCGCTGAGCTCCGAGCCAAACAGCCCCCGGAGCGGAGCTGGAGCTTCTTCTGCAACCAGAGCCACTACACTCGGGTGAAAACCCAACACCACAAGGATGTAAAATGTTACTTAGATCGCATATGTGCCTCTGTGTGTCGCCGAACCCGCGTCTGCTGTGATAATATAATAATGTGAACAATAATTCATAATCACATTGCAAATACAGGTGGCGCTCGTATGATCACTCACAGGCTGCAAGTCCCAGACCCGCAATAAACACGCCATGTGCGTCTGGAAAAGTCATTCATTAGAAAACGTTTCCCGAGCCGGGAGGAGGCAGGACTCCCGACCCCCTGGCCGGTTAAAAAGCCGGGATCCGCGGCCACAGACGGGGCTCAGCCGCGCAGGGCGTCTCTCACCTGGATGAGCTGGAAGTCCTTCTCCAGGTCCTCCCACTCCTGGACACACTCGCTCAGGCAGGACGGGCCGAGGGACATCGTGTGCGGCGGCTGCTGTGTCTGCGCGTCGGTCCGGTTCTGCTCCGTTGAGTCCAGACCTCAGGACGCCCTGCCGGCTCCCTGCGCCAGCCAGGCAAAGACACCGTCACCGCCACACCCCCGCCACCTCCGCCGACCAATCGCCACCCCGGACGCGACGTAGCCCCAGTTCGACCAATGAGCATGCAGATGTGTCGCCACGCCCCAAACGTGTGGCCAACCAACGCTCAGCAAGGAGGCGGCCGGCGGGGAGGGGCGGGGCGTCCAGAGGAAGCGGCAGTGAGTCTGACGTTGCCGTACAGAACCGGTCCGTTGAGGAGGGTCTGTGTCATGTCAGTGCAGTACACTCTCTCATAACCGCTGTAACCGCGAATCAGTAGCACTGCAGGCGTTAACTATCCGTGTCCGGCTGTAAGCAGGACTGTCACCGCAGGCTGAGAGTTGTTTAAGCTGAACTTTGTCTTCATCAGTGAACACAGCAAGAATTTAAACCAAACTGGACTCTTTACAAGGTCTCTTCAAACAAACCATCATTGACAATTGTTATAGTTTCATGGAAAAATTTTATTGGAATAAAATAAAAAATGTGTAAAGTGGAGGGTGTGAATGCTCTTCAGCTGTGAGTGTATTCCCGCTGGGCAGTCCCCGTCCCGGTTCAGAAGCTGGGCTCTGAGATGTCAGTCCTCTCCTCCCCCAGCACCGCGCGCTCCCAGGCAGAGAGCTGCTGCACGAAGCCGCGGTTTGGCCTCATGTTGTTCTTGCACTTGAGCATGTGAGCCCACGCCTCCTGCAGGAGCCACAGAAAACAGACGTCAGACACTGTACTGGCCCTGCGCTGACGCGTGCACATCGCAAGTGTCCAGACTGTGTCTGCGCTCTGCAGTGACGCACACACGATTGTGTTCTTGCCTCTTATCTCAGCCACCTGCCGCCGCTGGCCATGAATTTTAAAAAGTTTCCTGGATTAAAACAAGCAGGTCTCGGCACAGAACGCCAGACAGAGCTGCTCTCCCACTGACCCACTCGATTCACAGGGGCAAAGCCCTCAAAGTCCGTCCATTCCTCTCCGGCTCAAATGACTACGACGCGTCAGGACAGCACAGGAACCACTAAACCCAGATCTCAAGACTAGAATTACGTCACTTCCTGTGGCTGGACTGGGGACTAAACACACCAACAGAAACCTATATCTTAGCGTGGCGCGGTGACAGACACCTGACCCTGACCCTGCTGTGTGAAACGGAGGTAGAGCCGGAAAGAGGCGGGGCGGGGGGCACTGGCCTGCAGTGTGCATCTCAGATGGTGGATCAGGAAAGCCATGGCCATGGCGCTGCAGTGGCTCACACCCCGGCAGGAGAACAGCAGCACCGAGGCCCCTGCGCCGAGCTGGACGTCTGGGGGACAAACGACACAAACACTGCGAGAGCCTGTCTGTGGAGCGGGGGCCACAGCCCAGAGCCTGTCTGCGGAGCGGGGGGCCACTTTTCCAGCCATTTACAATTGCAGCCTTCAGAATGAAACGCTATGTGAGGAATTTCATGGTGAATGAGAGCGTGGGGGGAATGCCTGACAAATCAGAGATGAAACACGACAGACAGCAGGAGAAGGAGGGAAGAAACAGGGAGATCAGGAATCGACAGTGTAGGTTAGCAAGGGAACGGAGGGAGATTCTGTCAGAATGCAGAAAATGATTATGAATGAATTCTGTAGCTTTTCCTCTTTCGTATCGTGAGTGGGAGGTTCCTGGCCTGTCTTACTGGGGGGTGTGGTGTGTTGCAGGGCCCACTGACCTGTAAACCTGCACGCCTCTTGGAAAAAGCCGGAGAGATCCTCCTCTACAGAGTCTGCGGGAGGAGAGGCGAGGACCTCACAGCCACTTCCTATAAGCCTGCCTCAACGACAACAACAACGAGACCAACAGGGATCACGTATCTCTGGGCGGTCCTCTGAAGGACAATCGCTGCTCACTCACAGTGTGAGGACGCAGAGATAAGATCCTTTCACTCCAGCCCCCCACCCTGTTCTGAAAGAGCTCCTTTGCTCATATATTGCTTGCAGGGTTTAAAGCGTGAAAGCAAAGTACATTTACAATCCGAAATGGTTACCAGAACCGTTCAGGGTGTGTTTTCAATGACAATCAGCTGGATCAGAGGAGAGACTCAAGGCTGAGGCTCACGAGGCAGGCGGTGACTCACGCGCTGCTGGGCTCTCCCGAGACATCAACCAGCGCCTTTATCTTAAGGTCTTTGAGAACCTGCTGGTCCGAGGCCTGTGTCCGGTCCCCCATATACAGCCGTCCTGGCAGGATCTCCACTGGGTGGGGCCTCAGCTCCTCGAGCTCCTGCATGGAGGGACACCACACAACGTCGGCCGTTTAATGTATTTGCCCAGAGTTGATAGAGACATGGAAAAGCACAGACGGTGGGTGAGGAATTCAAACAGATTTTTGAACAGTGCTGATCAGCTGGAAGAATAGCTATGACTGTGTACTTGAATCAGTAACTCTACTACCAGATGCTCGGCTTCAATAAAATGACTATCAGAGAGGGTACCAAATCCGCAGAGAGCAGTGGGTCTGCGGGGGTGAGATCAGGGCCGTGCGGGGCAGCGTCGCAAGGATGCACCTGGGGGCTATACAGGATCTTCTGGGTGCGAAGGAAGGGGTAGCAGGCGGAGAAGTCCTCGTAGCCGCCCCTCAGGATCTGCACTGGGTTCCGGCTGCACTGCTCCAGGACTGCCGCGCACTCCGCAGCCGGGCCTATACAACAGCCCACGGGGACACTGTCACCAGGGCCCCACCTCCACCACACAACACACACAACAAGAGTGCTCCTGGTTTGCAGCAGCTGTGCGTCACGGTGAGCAGAGCCCCAGACTGGACTGTGGGGACCGCTGGTGTCAGTGGGCGGTGCTGCTGTGCTAGGGAGGGACGGTACAGTGTCACCACTCACCGCAGTCCTCCACGGAGCCGGCGTGGCCGTCGTACACAACGCAGTAGCGCATGCTCTCCACCTCCACGCACGCAGGGATCACAAAGTCGCCGTTCGCATCCTGGAGAGGAAAGAACAAAACGAAAAAATCGAGAAATAAAGATGAAACCTACACCCTACGACCTAAAAATAAAAATAAAAAATCATAAAACTGGGGGGGCACTCACGCGTTTGGACCTCTTGGCCATGAGGACGTGGCTCTCGTCGTACTCCTGTTTAGTGCGTGCGTCTGGAAATACACACACACAACCTGTTGCTCCACACAGCTCTTGCTCTACCTCCACATCACTGGGGCTCGGTTTACTGGGCTTACCGATCAAGAGCAGGTAATTGGACTCTGCCAGGCTGCTGACCCTGGCGCCCTGATTCAGGATGTTGTAGAGGTCTGTGGCCTCACAAAGCACCACACCAGCCATCGCAGCAGCGCTAAACACACCACGCAGGAAAGTGTGATTACTGGGATCAGTGAAGCTTAAATGCATATCAAAAATGACATCGTTTTCAATTCGTGTATTACATCATTGTAAACGCAGTCACTGGCTTCCCCATCACAAAGACAACACACTAAGTTGTGCAATTGTTTGATCGTTATCTGCAGGGAAACATCCATAGCGCTTTACACCGCTTTGAACCCACTGACCGTTTTAAATGTGGTGTGACGGCTTTGGGGTGTTTTCTATTCGCTGTTGTAGCTTCAGATTAATAACAATGACGTTTCTGTCTCTGTCGTCGCCGTGGACGCTCTTCAGTTACCAAGCCGTGACGTCACTCGTCCTGCAGGCACGGCTGAGGCTTTTTGACTCGCATCACATGATGAGGAAGAAATGCAGCCAATCAGCACTGCCGTCGCCCGTCCAGCCAATCGGAATGACGCCGTCGATCTGAACGGCAGGTCAACGCTCTGACGCCATAACCCCGCCCACGCCACTGAGTCCAGCGATGACGAACTTCCCTCTCGTCCAATTGCAATTTAAAACGCGCCGAGGCCGGCCAATGGGGTGCCGTGTGGGGGCTGAAAGGGGCGGGCCTAGGCAGGCAAGGTTGGTGGCGCTGTCTTGTGCGGCTGATAGAGGACGTTGGAGTCACTGCGCTGCGGAGTCTCACGCCGGCATTTTCTTTCCTGTCTTAAATCGGAGCGAAGTCGTAGTAGATCATGTTCTCCCGCGTCGCCAGACCCGCACTGAGCATCGGCCGCAGCCTGTCCACATCCTCGCAGGTGAGTCGCGGAGAGGGCTCGGACTCGCAGGACGGCAGCGGGCAGAGCTGCCGCGGTGAGACGCCGCCCTCCGGTGGGGGTCCGCTTTGCCCCCTGAATGGGTGCGCGAAACCGGCATCTGTCGCAGCGAGGACGTTAATGGTGTAAAAGCGCCAGGTTTCATTCACACAACTGCGCTTCTGCTGATGCCCTCTGTAGAGGAAGGGATGCTCTTCAGTTCGGGGTCTGATCAACGTCTTGGTCTCCGGTGCCCCCTTGGGTTCATTTGGGTGGGAGGAGCAGTGCAGGCCCGGGGGGAGACCTGGCACTGGCCGGTTAAAGCATGCCGGGCCCATTGGAGGTGCCCTCGCCCTCACTGAGCACCACAGCTCGCTTCCTCCTGCCCTGACTCACTTCCTGTGTGTTGCTTCAGCGCTGCCGGCCTGGGGTCATGACCGACAGACACTCACTGTATAATAATAAGTGTGTGTGTGTAATTATACCACACCTGGTTTTGTCCATGGCTATGCTTAGTGTTTGACATCTGTAATATTGTTTAATTTCTGCCACTCAGCTCCACCACTCACTGATGGACCGTTATTGGTTAATTGATGTAACCTGTTTTGCAATGGCTAGCCTGACTCCATCTCCGTCTCTGTCTCTCTCTCCAGAGCCATGCCCGGGTGGCAGTGCTGGGCGCCTCGGGGGGCATCGGCCAGCCCCTGTCCCTGCTGCTGAAGAACAGTCCGCTGGTCAGCCAACTGTCCCTGTACGACATCGCCCACACCCCCGGCGTGGCGGCCGACCTCAGCCACATCGAGACCAGGGCCAATGTCACCGGTAAGACCCCTCCGACCCTGAACCCCCCCACAGAGGTATAGAGACCACCGCCCCCTCTCCACACACTGAAGGTGCATTGTCTGGGAATAGGATCAGGAATGGGAACAGCTGATATAGACGCCACTGACTGGGGAGACAAATAGAAAGTGAAAGTCTGTTTATTGATCCAGATCTCCCCCAGATGTTCAAAACCTCACACGCATGAACTGTAAAAAGCTGTTTCACAAGGCGCACAGCGCAGCGGCACGGCGAGTGAGGTGAGGTGAGGTGTTGCTCTGGCTCGGCCCGGTGACGCAGCAGGCTGTTTAAAGGCTGTATCCGGTTTCTGAAAGTGGGTCTGGAGCCAAGACCTGAGGACATGTGTGCCGTGTCTGGTCTCTGGTCTCCCCTCTCCTCCCTCCCCTCCTGCTCCTCTGTCCTCTGTCCTCTGGGCTGGGGCTCGGACCTCACTGCGGGGGGGGCAGTAGTTTTGTGTTCTTAAGTCTGGGCTGTGAATTGCAGGGGGGGGAATTAAACCTGTCCCTCAAGCTGGGCTGCAGATCCTTGTCATTCCTTAACCATGAATTACAATTGTGTGTGTGTGTGTGTTCACAGACTAATCAAAGATCCCCTTTATCATTTGACAGAATATTTAAGCTCCAGCGCCAATAGTTAATAAACCTATAAATGCACCCCCCCTGCCAGCTGGTGGCACCGATGCCGGCTCTGTGAGCCCGAGGCCTGGAGCTTCGATCTGTTTATGTGTGACCCTGTGATGTGATCCAGGAGCTCCAGCTGCGGCTCCTGACCGTGCTTCTCTTCCTCAGGACACCTGGGCCCCGAGCAGCTGGGCGAGGCTCTGAAGGGCTGTGAGGTGGTGGTGATCCCCGCCGGCGTCCCCAGGAAGCCCGGTGAGTCACCGCACGCCGAGCCGCCTCTTTACCGGTCCCCGTGCAGGATCGTGTATTAGGATCCTTCTCTGCAGTCTTCATGCAAAGCCACTTGTCTGCTTCACCACGCACTGATACAGCGCGTTGTACACATGCATATCACACGGGTCCAACTCTCTCCCTGTGTCCCAGGCATGACCCGTGACGACCTCTTCAACACCAACGCCACCATCGTGGCCAACCTGGCCGAGGCCTGTGCCAAGCACTGCCCCGAGGCCATGATCTGCGTCATCGCCAACCCGGTGAGTGTCCTTTCCGAGCGTCCGAGCGTTGAGCAGGACGCCGGCCCCAGCAGTGGCCCCTGGATCCGCTCGTTGGCGCTCTTTTCCAGAGTGACGTGTCATTGGTTTGTTGATCTTCGTGTGCTTGTCTCTGTAGGTCAACTCCACTATTCCCATCACGTCGGAGGTCTTCAAGAAGCACGGCGTCTACAACCCAAACCGGATCTTCGGCGTCACAACACTGGACATCGTCAGAGCGAACACCTTCGTCGCAGAGCTGAAGGCAAGACACGGCCGCACACGGGACACGGCCGCACACGGGACACGGCCTCACACATCTGCATTTGGGGTGGGGGGGTGGTGATGCATGGCAGCAGGGGGTGCTGTTGCCCTGCAGTGGGGGGCACAGTGGATCCTCTGTGTCCTCCAGGGGAAGGGACTGACGGTGGGCTCTCTCTCTCTCTCTCTCTCTCTCAGGGCCTGGACCCAGCGCGGGTCAACGTGCCGGTGGTGGGGGGCCACGCAGGGAAGACCATCATTCCTCTCATCTCACAGGTAGGGGGGGGTACAGGAAGTCCTGATCTGTCGTCGGCTGTGCTGTCCTGGGCTGTGTCCAATGCTGGCTGTGTTGTTTCAGTGCACCCCTAAAGTGGACTTCCCCGAGGACAAGCTGTCCGCGCTGACGGTCCGCATCCAGGACGCCGGGACCGAGGTGGTGCAGGCCAAGGCTGGAGCAGGTGAGCCGGAGACGTGGGCCCCGAGGGGCCGAGGCTGTGTGTCCGTTCTCTCTCTCCACTGCCCACCTCCTTCTGAGGGTTTCTCATCTGGGTTGAAATTATATTTTCTGGGGTTGTGAACAAATGGCAAAATAACGCCACTTGCTAAATGGGGGGGTGCCGGGGTGAGGATGGGTCTGGTTCTCTCTGGCGCTGCCCGGGCCGGGTGTGCCCTGGGGGGTCCGGGATCGTGCTCTCTGTCCTCTGGCTGATGGGTTTTGTTTCGTGCCGCAGGCTCCGCCACTCTGTCCATGGCCTACGCCGGGGCGCGGTTCGTCTTCTCGCTGCTGGACGCCATGAACGGGAAGGAGGGCGTGGTGGAGTGCGCGTTTGTGCGGTCGGAGGAGACGGAGTCGCCGTACTTCTCCACACCGCTGCTGCTCGGGGTAGGCCTGGCTTGTTAATTGGGCACCTTTATGCACTGGTTTGCAGTGAGCAGTGCGACGACTGTGGGTTTATTTGTTTATTTGTTATTTTTGCGTTTTCTCCAGAAAAAGGGCATTGAGAAGAACCTGGGGCTGGGCAAGCTGTCGCCCTTCGAGGAGAAGCTGGTGGCCGAGGCCATGGGGGAGCTGAAGGGCTCCATCAAGAAAGGAGAGGAATTCGCCAAGAGCAGGAAGTGAGCGTCTGCGATCCAGCGAGCCGGCGCCGCCACACGCGTGTGATGTGGAGAAAAGTCACTTTACGAGACTCGAAGCACTTGTGCAACCGAAACCATGAAGTCTGATATGGCGTAGTTTGTTATTGTCCTGAAATATAAATTATATCATCAATAAACCTTATGTTTGTTTTCGGATTCATGTCTTGATTTTGTCTTTTGTTCCCCTGAGATTTACACGCCACATGCGTGTGTGAGATTGTGTGCTTCCTGGGGGGGCTTTGTGTAGTCGCCGTTCATATCGTTACTATGACCGGATCTGCTCTGGCGAAACACATCTGTGTTCAATGTTTTTTAATGTATTAAAAGTTATAATGCAGTGAATTTGTGCTGTTGCTATCAGTTCATGCGTTTGCTGCAGGTGTTTCCACTTGGACACAATTTAGTTTTGTTTTGAACAGCTCATGGAAAAAGTTCTTGTAATTTCTGGTTTTCAGTTGGTTCCTATTCTCCTTTATTCCCTCATTCTCAGACTGGTGTGTGCGTGTACACTGTCACACACACACACACACTCTTACCGCTTAATGTCTCTGTTGGATATATGCAGCCATCGGTAGATTGTGATGTTTATAACTTTAAATGGAGAAATCGAATTCTGAGCGAGCACTTTCCATTGACTCCTGTGAAATCACTGTTTTTTTTACATGTTGATAATTCTCTGTTTTGGAAAACTCGACAATGGTTGTATCACTACTTTACCCTATGAAATAAGACGATGTCCCGGAGAGGATGTGTGTCCGTCGGCACAAACATGCTGTAGGTGAGAGTCTGTGCTGCTGGGGCTTATGAAAGATAACTTCTCCACTAACCGTACAATCAAGCAAAGTTTCTTTCTGTTTAAATGGTGGTGTTGATATCGTCACAGTCGCGTGTTTTAATGTGAGAAGTGCTTTGGTGTGTGTGTGTGTGTGAAGCCTGACCCTGTGCTGATAATGTTGTGCTTGATGTTTACCCTGTTTCTACTCAAGACTTGTTCTTTGCAGTTTACAGTTTGGTCTGTATCAGGATCATTACCGAAGAAGAGGATTGCTTTCAAGAGTAAATAAACAGATGTGGATGCAGGAAAACAACAACTGTATTTGTTCAGACTGAGTGATAAATGGTCCAAACCTGTCTTGGGTTTTGTCAGATTTGAGTTTGTTTAATTACAACTACATTGTAAGAGTCTATTCTGCATTTGATGTTTTCTTTTTAAGTACAGAACATGGCTTTGCAACAGTGGTATTTTCCTCAACCAGTTCTGCTCGTCCGATCTGTGTATATTGGTCTGACCTTGCTGGGTATATTGGTCCTGTATCTCGGCCTGGTAGGTCCTCACTGCGGCACAGGGCAGCAGTGGAACATGCTGGGGGAGCTGTGGCCCTGAGGCTGCACAGAACTGGAGGACAGTTTTAGGACCCCCCCACCCCCTACATTTATACTCTGTACTAATCGGGGTAACAGCTAAAATGGGCAGATTATTCAGTTTTGTGTCAGGACCGCAGGAGACATTTCTGTAGTTTATTTCTTTATTTTTTGCCAGCACTTTATCTCCAGTGTTTGAATGCCTCACATTTCTTTATTCTGCAAACTATGCGCTGCGCAAGGTTAGTCTCCAGAGGCGTGGATGCGCAGAGAGTTGCCGTGTAAAGTTTCTCCCTGATTGCTCCACTGGTGTTCTAGCAAAATCATTTATTTTGAAGTGATATACCATGTTGACATTTCGGACAACTCATTCTTCCATGGCAAGACGAGATGTGCCCAAGCTAGCAAGAGTCAAGGGAGTGGCCACGAAATGGTTAACGCCAGTGTTTGTGTGAAGCTGTAACCTAGGAGAGCAGCCCGCACAGCAGCCCGGCCGGCGGCGCGTCTCCCTCGGCAGCAGCTCCGAGCCGCAGCGGGTCCGAGTTGTGTGGGAACCCGCAGCAGTAGCGCGACGCCGGAGAGCCGCGGTGGCCGCGGGACGGCGCTGAGGGACAGACGGGCAGTTTCCTGCGCACAGCGAGCGCAAGTGAACGATTTCCACCCAGAAACGGCCCCGCAGGACCGCATTGCATCCTGACTTGGTCGCATTGCTTGTGTAACTTCGCCAAAGTTTCGCCTTGCGGCCGCAGTCTGCCCATCCCCGCATGAGAGGACAGGTGGGGCCCGGGACGCGCTTCCAATGAAGCTGGACTTGTCTCCGTCACAGTGTATCCTAATTATTATCCTATTGTAATATATCTATAGTGTGTGTGTGTGTCTGACACCCTCGCAACATGTCGGGGATCCACAGCGCTCCCACCCGCAGCATCCGGCCCTTCAGGTCCAGCGAGGAGTACCTGTTCGCCATGAAGGAGGACCTGGCGGAGTGGCTGCGCGACCTGTACCGGCTGGACATCACGCTGGACACCTTCCTGGACGCGCTGGAGACCGGGGCCGTGCTGTGCCAGCTCGCCAACAGCATCACCGGCGCCGCCGAGACCTTCCGCCGGGAGTTCGGCTCCAGGGCGGCCCGGGTGCAGCTGCCCGGCTCCGGGGTCACCTACGTCGGCGCCGCCCAGCCAGGGACCTTCGTGGCCCGGGACAACGTGTCCAACTTCATCAGCTGGTGCCGGACCCAGATGCGCATTAAAGGTGGGGTTGAGTGAGTGAATTATTATTGAGCGCATGGACCCCAGACAGCAAACCAGTGTGGTGCCCAGAACCGGGCCAGACGCGCCTGGAGAGCACCAAGCACTAACCAGCAATCAGAGAGAATGGAAAATAAGGTATAAAAGAGCACAGGAAAGCTAGGCATAATCTAAACCGCGCTTTAAGGAGGTGTCCACATTTATTAATAAACACCTAATGAATTGTGTGTTCCAGAATATTGCTCATTACAGAGTCAGAGCTACTGAAGGAACCAGGACTGTGGTGTGAAATAGCTAATATGGCTGCACTTCTACAAAACACCACAGGCTGGTTGTCTTCAGTGTTAGCACCAGAGGGGGCAGTGTGAGGCTGATATACCAGAACTCGAAGAAATTCAAAGGGCACTCCTTGTGGTTCAATGCACTGTGTGCTGAAACCTAGCGGGACCTGGCTCAGATCCTGGTATCCATCTTCCATCAGTCCGTCTATGTGCTCTGTTCTGGAGCTGGCAGGTCCACTGTGCAGTGGATATAGCAGATCTTCTAAGACCTGTATGTGAAGTCCTGTGTGGCTCCCCATGCAGGGTGCTGATCTTGAAGCTGGCAAGTCCTGAGTTCAAGTCCTGGTGGAGCCCCTGTCTTCTGAAGGTCTGTTGCTTGTGTGTTGTTTTAGTGTGAGGCTGACACACCAGATCTCTGCACAAATAACAGAAGCCTTTGTGGTGCACTGCTTGCCTGGAAGCTGGTAGGTCCTGTGTTCACATCCTGCTGTTTCCCACAATTGTTGCTGCTGTTTCAGTGCTGGAGAGGGAAGTGTGAGGTTGATACACAAGGTATTCAAGCAGCAGTGCATGTAGTCCTGTGTGGCTCATTGCATGAAGTCTTGCTGTATGTCCTGCAGGGCCTGGGTTTGAATCCTGGTGCAGCACCTGTCTTCTGACAAGCTGCTGTTTTAGGACTGGGGGTCGGGGGGGGGGGCACTGTGAGGTTCATATACTAGATAATTGGATATTTAAAAGGGGGCTCCCTTGTGGCTCACTACATGCAGTGCTGGTCTAAAGACTGCAAGGGCCTGGGTTCAAATCCAGGCTGAGAAGCCTGCTGGTCACTGAGCATAAGTACATCAAGGGATACAATAGTGTTCACAGTAAGAGGCTGTTTGTCTGAATTATTAAAAAAAAATATATAGTTTTGCAACACCCTCAGTGACTTTTAGCCACTAGGGCAAACTGAATAGCAGACAAAGTGAAGGGCCAACAAGGTGACATGACAGGCAACTGGGGCATGAGGCAATCCTTATTAGGCTATATGATAGAGCTGGCATCTACATATAGCACAGTTGACATTGGTTAGTATTATATTTCTAAACATACTTACCTGAGTCATGAGCTCCTCAGCCTGGATTTGAACTCATATCCTCTAAGCTTCTAGAGCAGCACTCCACACAGTGAGCCACAATGTACTAACTAATGTGTGTCATCATCAAGGATCTGGTATTAGAACCATTACTGCCCCTAAAACACAGACCAAACAAGAGCCTGTCAGAAGACAAGGTGCTACACCAGAATTTGAACCCATGCCCTCCAGGACATAGAGCAGAGCTTCACACAGTGAACCACACAGGACTACATGCTCTGCTGCTTGACTATCGTGTGTATCAGCCTCACACTGTCCCCTCTGGCACAGATCCTCAGAAGACAGGGGCACCAATATGAGTCTGGGCCATAGTCCACCTGCTGTGTGGGACTTGCGTTGTTTTGTTTTTTCGATGGTCCTTCGTGTATTTTTAAAATACATAAACATTGTTCTGTGTATCGAGTACGTAAATCGTTATATTACACACATATCACAAGGCTGCTCCAGATGTCGATTTCATGCGGCCGCAGACCGTGCTATCTTGAGTCCTTCTAAAAAAACAGTAACTGTCTTTAAACACCCCCTGACCCGGGAAACAAAGGTTTTCCTGAAGCCACTGTGATCTGCTCGTACCTATTTCCAGGCTATTTCCAGGTGCTTTGTTTAGGCACAAGTTTGTAGTGAGAAGTCCGGCTCCTCACCTAGGTGACAGTGACAGGGATCCCCCCCACAGCATTAGTGGAGGAGAGCGATTCACATTGTGACCACAGGAGGGAGAAGTGAGCCAAGTGGAGTCAATCAGCTCCCCTCAATCTCTCCAAGAGAAACTACATTTCAACCCATAGATGTCCAGCACTAGAATTAGAGTCGAATAAACTTGGACGGTGTGTGTGTGTGTATCTGTATCTGTGTGTACGTGTGTGTGTATCTGTGTGCTTTTAAACGATACACATCACAAACAACAGTAGGAAGAATAGAAACAAACATTAATGTTACCATGATTATGATTTATTTGTGTCTGCACATATTCACTGACACTCCTTTGTGGCAGACAGCTGTCACAGGATCCATGAGTCTCCGTAAACCCGTGTGCCTGACCGCTGTGTTGCAGACGTGCTCATGTTCGAGACGGAGGACCTGGTTCTGCGCAAGAACGAGAAGCACTTCGTCCTGTGCCTGCTGGAGCTGGCGCGGCGGGCGGCCCGCTTCGGGATGGCCGCCCCGGTACTGATCCAGCTGGAGCGTGAGATCGAGGAGGAGATCCGGGAGGAGCTGCACCTGCCCCCCGAGGAGACCCCCCTGCCCAAACCGCAGCGCCGCCTGTCCGACTTCAAGAACCTGGATGAGATCGTGAGGGGGCCATTACTATGAATAATGATATTGTTGATAGTGCCGTTAGAGAGGTAACAGTAGGCCAGAGCTTAATCTTAAGGACTTACAGTTATGCAGTTAATTGAACTCTGTATTCAGTGACTGTAATAAATCATATACGTATATATCATTACAGTCATTAGACACACCCAGTCACTGACGGATAGGGCAGTGTTGTAACATTGTGTCTCTGTCAGTATAGAGATCCCCTTGGCTCTGTCTTAATGAGGGACATATCTCAGCGATTAGGCCAGCGGGGAGATTAGAGGGACGAGGGCGTGTGGGTCTTATCTGCTGATAAGGGGGCGGCTGGGGCTCGGCTCTGACGGCCCATGTCTCTGTCCCGGGCGCAGGTGCAGTTCCTGGTGAGCCGCTGCACCTGCCCCACCCTGTTCCCCATGGTGAAGGTGTCGGAGGGCAAGTACAGAGTGGGCGACTCCAGCACACTGATCTTCATCAGGGTACGTCCCCCTCAGTCTCCGCCCCCTCTCTCTTTCTGATCCCTGTCCCCCACTGTCCCCCCCTGTCCCTCTGTCCCTCTCTCTTCCGCACATCTCCATGTCCTGCCCCTCTCTCCCTCGGCCTCCCTCTCAGATCCTGCGGAATCACGTGATGGTCCGTGTGGGAGGAGGCTGGGACACGCTGGAGCACTACCTGGACAAGCACGACCCCTGCCGCTGCCCGGCCCTCGGTGAGTCTCGACGGACACAGACAGTGGGGCTCTGAGAACACACACATGCTTATGGATTCGGGGTCTTACAGCAGCTGTCCTGTCATTACCACGCTGTAGCCACTAGAGGGCATTCATCACCACAGTTTGCTCCTTGACTGCTGGTGTTTTGGACCGTGAGATTGGGTCCCCTGTCATCCATCTCATTTAATATAAAACACAGCCGTGCTTACGGATGCAGTGTGTGTGCCAGAGCCGGAATTCTCTCTCTCTCTCTCGTCCAGCTCACAAGCAGGCAAAGCTGGCGAGCCCCCAGCGCCCGTCTGCACCCAGCCACGAGATCATGGCCCGCCTGGCACCCAGCTCTGACGGTCAGGGCCGCCCCCAGCCCACCCTGCTGCTGAGCCGCGCTCAGACCCCCCCGCCCCCCGTGCACTGGACATCCTCCGCCCCCCCCAGCAGCCTGAGGCCGGGCCGGAACAGCAGCCCCCCGCCCCGCGCCGCCTCCCCCGGCCCTCGACCCGCTACGGCCACGGGGCTCCGGCCGCCCACCCCCAGCAGGTGAGGGGGAGGGAGCGCTCTTGTGGGGGGGCGCCGCTGCAGAACTCTGTCTCCTCAGAGGCAGCGGGTTTGAAGGGCCTGAAACTGGCTGTTTGGTTTCCATAGCAACAAGACTTTTTATCTGCAGTCAGACAGATTCTGTGTTTGTGTGTCTGTGTGTGTATCTGTGTGTACATGTGTGTGTATCTGTGTGTACATGTGTGTGTATCTGTGTGTACGTGTGTGTGTATCTGTGTGTACGTGTGTGTGTATCTGTATCTGTATCTGTGTGTACGTGTGTGTGTGTATGTATCTGTGTGTACGTGTGTGTGTACGTGTGTGTGTGTATGTATCTGTGTGTACGTGTGTGTGTGTGTACGTGTGTGTGTATCTGTGTGTACGTGTGTGTGTATCTGTATCTGTGTGTATGTACGTGTGTGTGTACATGTGTGTGTATCTGTATCTGTATCTGTGTGTACGTGTATCTGTGTGTACGTGTGTGTGTATCTGTGTGTGTACGTGTGTGTGTGTGTGGTTTCAGACTGTAATCCCTGTGTGTTTGTGGTTTCAGACTGCGGGAGAGATCCAGCAAGGGCCAAGAGGACGATGCTTTCAGTGCTGCCGCCAGGACAGGCAGGCAGGTGACACGGGGGAGCCCCTCTCTGCGCCAGACCAGCAGCCTGCCCCGCCCAGCCCCCTCGCCCACCCCAGCGGCCCCTGCCGCCACACAGCCCAACCCCCCACGCCCCCGGACGCCCGTGGTTCTTCAGCGGCCGCGGAGCCAACTCTCCCTGACCCACCCACCGCCCCCCTCTGACCGGCCGCTGGGCCACTCCTGGACCCCGGAGCGGCTCACCTCCACAGTGAGGCAGAGTCCAGCCCCTGCCGGCGCCGCCCCCCAGAACAGAACTGGGCTGCAGAGGCAGGCTGGGCTCATGCTTCCAAACAGGCCCTCCACCCCTGTTCGCAGCCGCAGTCCCATCAAGGCCTTGATCTCCCCACAGCAGCAGCCCCCCAGAGATGTGCCCCTCCGCAGACCAGCCAGCACTCCACCCAGCCCGGCCCAGCCCAGGCCCGGCACACCCGTCATTAGAACGACAGGAGGGCATCCGGCAGAGGGCAGGGGCACTAGCGGCAGCTCCGCAGCGCCCACTGGCAGCAGCTCTGTGATGAACGGAGGAGGCAGGCCGGGCGCCAGGCAGCCCAGAGAGGTCAGGGCGTGGGCCGGTGGAGACACGGTGTGGCTCGGTGTGACCCAGCCCAGCAACAGCAACTGGAACAACAGCAACAGGGGCGACGGTGTGCCACGGCCCCGGGTTCAGAGCGAGGCCAAGCCGGACAGGGGGCAGCTCTTCACCCCGCCGCCCCTGAGCCCCGAGCAGGAGAGACGTCTGTACCGCAGCCTGGAGCACGAGATCCTGGCCAACCTGCAGCAGCTGGCCCTGGAGTCGGACGACAGCCTCAGCGAGGAGGGAGGGGGGGGCTCCTGCACCCCAGACACGGCCCCTCCTGTTGAGGAGCACCCCCCGGAGAGCGCTCCCACGGCCCCCCGCAGCCCATCCCCGAGGCCGGTGGCATCCCCTCCCAAGCCCCCCCAGGACCAGGCCAGCTTCAGCGCCGTGGTGGCCGAGCTCTCCCGGGGCCCCCGCTCGCTCCGCAGGGTGGACGTGCAGCGCTGGGTGGCCCAGATTCCAGGCGGCCCTGTGGGAAGTGGTCCGGTGGAGCCCGAACCGGACGGGCTGGTCGTCCCCCGGCCCCTCAAGGCAAGCTCCTGGTCTTCGCTGGGGTCCAGCCTGGAGTGGAGGGAGCAGACGGGCGAGGAGGGGGGTGCGGAGCATGCAGCCAGTGCTAAGGCCAGGGCCCCGGACGGCCCCTCAGAACGTCCAGCGAAGTCCAGAACCCCATCCTTCAAGCAGAGGAGGGCCCTGAAGCAGCCAGAGAGGGTGCCCTCCATTTACAAGCTGAAGCTGCGGCCCAAAGTGCGCCCCCGCCGGGACCACCGCCCACACAGCAGGCCATCCAAGATCCCCACGCCCGTCTCCTACCGCCAAGCGCAGGCCGACCGTGCGGCCCGAGAGGAACGCAAGCCCCCCGGCAAAACGCCCCCCCGCCGCCCACACAGCTCTCGGGGCTCGTCCCCCATGGGCTCCGAGGAAGAGGCGTGGCCCCCCCTGAACAACCCTGCAGAGACGGTAGCGGGGAGAGACCAGGAGTCCTGGGTCTGAGGTGCAGTCCAGGGGGTCAAGGACAGCCACAACATGGGAGCTCTGCTCAGAATACTTCTTTCTTTTCTTTTCCCTTTCACACACTCACTACACACACACAGACACTACACACAGACACACCCACACACTCACTACACACACACAGACACACCCACACACTCACTACACACAGACACACACACACCCTAATCCCTTGGGTCTCTGTGGACTTGACACGTCTCCTGACGCCCCCCCCACCCCGCCCCGTGTCAGCTGCGCTATTTATAGCCCTGTTTGAGCTGCTGTCTATTAATATGTTATCAGCAAAGTGTTTGTTCTAATCCGGCGTGCGTCACGAGCTGTGAAATTGGACGAGCAGAGAGGGCTTGAAGACTGGAGCCTGTGATCTGGGGCCCGAGGGACGAGCGCAGCGACTGTAGTGCTTTTTACTACCCGTGCGATTAATCTGTTAATGAGTGCTGTTACTGTCATGGTTATTTTTAAATCAGATATATTTTTGTAAACAGATGTCTCTATTTTTACTCAGATTTTTTATGCGAGGTTTGAAAATGGTTGATTTTTGTACGGCATGGAAGTGTTTAATAACAATAATAGCGTTTAATAAAAAACGTTAAATTAAAAAAAGTCCCTCATCCTTTCTAATGTAAATGTGGTTTAATTTTGGCTCTCAACGTAGTGTTTGCTTGTAAAGAGGGTTGTCACTACAGTGCCTGTATTAGTAACAGTATGTTACACTATACTATTTGAAAATATTACTATAGTAAACTAGTTTGTTCACTCTCTGGGGGAGAGAAAAGGTCCAGTACTTACAAAGACAGGTCACCATGCTTGTCCGGCGAGTGAGTGGGTGTGACTGGGCCCGGAGTGATAGCGGTCCGGGTGCAGTAGCTGGCTGGCAAGGTGCCGGATCACAGCAGCACAGGGCGCTCCGTGCTGAGGAAGCCGGTCTCGTACCCCACTCAGTGCAGAAGCGGTGCCGGGGGAAAGCTGGATGCCTCTGTTATGCATAGGGAGCATGTGCTCAATTTAATAAGGCAGGTTCTGGGCAGCGAGGACCTGTGCTTCAGCTTGAACTCCCACACCGGACCCGCCACACACCAGGCCTCCGACTGCATTCAGTTCTGGCCCGGGTTTAAATGGATGGAGGGAGACTGTGAGAACTGATTCAGGGCCCCTATGACATGTGACCTTTGACCTGTGAGGACCCGTGTGAAAGAGGAGAGATGCGAGACTCGGCAGGCAGCCTCCTCCTCCTCCTCCTCCTCCTGTCTGCCAGCTGGCTGCCACACCGAGCGCGTGCGATCGCTCAGCGCCAGCCTGTAATTAAAATTGATTGGAATTGATTATCCAGGACAAAGGAGAGAAGTGTCCTTGAAGGGCAGCGGCACCGAGGAGGGGGCTGGCAGAGCGGCGCTGCAGCGAGAGAGGGGGAGGGGGCAGGAAGGGAGAGGGGGACAAGATGGAAGAGAAAGAGAGGTGGAGAGAAGGGAGAGGTGACTGAAGCCCCGCTGGCTGGAATAACCACACTAAACAACAATAATACATTTATTAAAAATGTGAGCCCACAGGCTGGGAGGCTTTTCTGTCAGGGATGTTAACATGGTAACTGAACCAATTCTTCACAGGACTCCCAGGACTGATGTGGGTCACGCTTGAGAGACACCTGCCCCACTGGATCATGGGGGCACTTGGGCAGGAGGGCGCGGGCACAGGGGCACCTGGGTAGAACACACCGTGTCGCCTTCACCCTCTCCACTTCACCTGCGGCTGAGAAACTCCAAAGAGACGGAACGCACTGCGGGTCAAAGGTTTTATTGAAGCATCGTGTTCCAGCTGTGTCAGTCCCGCTCCAGCTGTGTCAGTCCCGCTCCGGCACACTGTGGACCTCGTCACACCTGGTGCGTCGTCATACTTTTTGCCACTTCAATCCACAATCCACTCTTAACACAATCCTTGTAAACAAAAAACAAAAACAAAATTCTGTGGGCCCTCAGCCCTTCTTCATGAGTAGAGGCGGTCACAGGTGAGGCGGACACTCTCGCACAGATGCCCGTTTCTGGCTCAGCCAAGTCATTACACACACGCACAAGCACACGCACACACACACACACACACACACACACACACATATATCTTACACACAGAGACGGGACCCCAGGCAGGTGTCGGGGAGGCGGGAGCTTTTGTAGAGAGACAATAAAAAACAAAACAGGACTCAAATCTACAGGCCTCCCACAGTACTCCCAACATCCCCCCTCGCCGGCCTCACTGCCATCCCCTCGCCCGCTCCGGCCCCAACGCTGCTGACACACAGGAGCACCGGCACGCGAGGGACACTGGATTAAGCCGTCTCTGCGCACACCGCCCACCGGCAGCCGCTACCCCAGCGCTGCTCCCCTCCCGCTCAGCCTCCCACTCCTCAGCACGGCAATGTCCCATCACCCGGGGTGTCCAGAACACACCGACCCTGCTGGACCCCAGAGAGGCCTTGTGGAGAAATCCTCCTCTCTCCAGTGTTATTGGGAAGATCAGGACTGTATCTTAAACCTGGGTTCACGGAGGATCCAGGGGAATCGGTCCACTGTCCAACCGCCAGGACACAAAGGACCACAAGACCAAACTGACGCAAGAAAGAGCAAACAAACAAACACTACGTGAACTTGAGAGCCAAAAGGGCGCCCGTGCCGGGTGATTGCTTGGCCGGTCCCTTGGTCGGGCGGTCAGGTGGGCAGGCGGGCACGTCCCTGCAGGGTCACATGAGGGCGCAGCGCTCCCTCCGCAGCGCACCCTGGAAGCGGATGGCGGCGTGGACGTGCTTGCAGCGGCTGCAGCCCACGCACTTGAGCGCCTCGCTGAACAGCAGCAGCACGTGCCAGTTGAACTTGGCCGAGCACTCGATGTAGCCGCACTTCCAGGTCTTGCGTACCAGGTCGGACACGTTGTGCCGGGGGATGACGCGGCCACGCTGCAGGTCCCGCTTGTTGCCCACGATCAGGATGGGCGCCTCCACTGTGCCTACCACCCTGCGGGAGGGAAGAGCACAGGGCAGCACAGGGTGCAGGTTAGAGCACAGAACACAGAAATACATTACAGAGCACAGAGCACCACAGAGAACACAGGAGAACACAGAACACCAGAGAACACAGAACACCAGAGAACACAGAACAGAGGTGGTTTGTTCTTAAAAAATAAATGAATAAAAATGGGAAAACTCTCAAAGAGAGCACCAAGTCATGATAATCAAGTCTTTCTAAGCGCTCAGCTCGCGTCTCGCTCTCAGTCAGCTGCCCTCCCTGGCAGGTGCTTCAGTGACAATCTGTCATCGTGTGACTGCGTCTCTTTCAAGTCCGCTCCAATGCCAGGAGACAAGGGCGGCCCATTCAGCTCCACTGCACACTGGCGCTGCGCGCCGGGGGCTCATTAATGCCTGTCAGTGGCTGTCAGAGCAGGGGGCCGGGGGTCTGTCAGTCCTCAGGGAAGGACAGGGGTGGGGGAGATGAAAGAAAGCAGCCGAGGAAGATGCCCAACACGGCCCTTGCCACCCGGCCTCCTCAGCCTCAATAACCACGTTAACGCTATGCTGGAACATGTCATCAGTCAGACACCAGCGCTGGGAATAGCACGGGCAGGCAGCTGCCCCCCCCGTCCCAGTCCGGAAATGGGAAAACAGGGAAAACACAGAAGCTGCTAAACCTGATACTGAAATGGTTTCAACCCTTAACAAAGCTTGTCTTGTCTTCCCTGTACATACGAGACTCAAGAGAAGAGTTTTTCAACCTTGAACTGAAACACGTCCCTGACCTGCAAAGGAATCCATAAATAAATCATTTGAAAAAGGGGCACAACTGCTTCCCACAGGCGAGGGATGCCGAGCGCACTTCCCTCTGGATTATCATGACATCGAATTCATTCGTCTCCCGCCTGTCCGGGGAGCCAGTGCGCTAATGGTGCCGCTACAGTCGCGCAGAGCCCAATCTCCTGACCGAGTGTCTCCTGCTATTAGAACCGTGATTTAACAGCGGCCTCCTCCACACTTCCCGGGAGTGACGAGACGGCCCAGGCAGTGCCAGGTGCCCTGACGAACTCCAGCCTCTTTCAGACACACCGCCTGCTTAGGGACGGGTCTTAATTTCAGGTCCGGGGGTTTGCCCTACCTGGTCTCCAGGATCTGCTGGCGGATGGTCTTCACATACTCGAAACTGTCGAAACAGCAGATGTCGTAGACCAGGATGTAGACATGAGCGCTGCGGACCCCCCGACAGCAGGAGTCGGCCCACTCCTAGGGAGGGAGAGAGGAGGCTGAATCGACAGGCACGGATATAGGTGGCAAATATGGTGAAGAAGAGGTCGCAAAGCAAAACAACTTAAAAAAAGATGATCTCTCAGTGTTTGTGTGTGTGTATATATACATGTGAGACTTCAGGATGTGCAAGGAGGCAGGATGTGACAGTCTGCCGTGTCTCTACGCCCGTGGGACACAGTCTCTGCCTGTTCATAACTCGCTAATTCACTCCCTAAATAGCACTAATTAGTCGGCCACTGCATTACACTCCTTGCTACCGTTTCTGGCGTTTCGATCGCAATCGACCCGCTGGTCTTTCCACACGCCCTCGTCCGCGCGCACCGGGCTGAGAGGGGCCTCCTGCCAGTGGAGATCAGCACAAATCAGCGGCCACATGACCACAGATCCCCACTCTTGTATTAATCACAGCCCTGATTACCGCTAACGAACTGCGCAGAGCTTTCAAACCTGGACATTATTTTAATTAATCAACGCAGGTTCCTCCCAGCGCTGTCTCCTTCAGGCAGGCGATTCATCACCGGCGCCCAGAACACAAACGCAATCAACTCTGAAAGCATCGCAACAGAAAGGCTTCGCACTCGATGCCTAAATCAAAAGCCGGTCGAGTTTAAAATATTGTGTGGTTACAGTTTTATGGCGCTCTAGACAGCTGTAAGATAAACCCCTGGAATAGAGAGTCCTTCTGGTACTTAAAGCAGAGGAAACTGCATTTCCGTTGATAGCAACCGTTTGCAAAGTGAAGTACGGCTTTGATTTCTTCAGTGACTTGTTATATTTCCACAACTGCAGGGGCAGTGGGCACGGGGACACACAGTCACACAATGGCTGGCAGCTCTGGAGAGCACTGTATTTACAAAGTTATATACATATATTAAAACATAAGAATTTTAAATGATGCCGATTTTTAGTTTGATCTTTTTTCCCCTTCTTTGGGCCTGCGAATTGTGGGATACTGAACGCCAGCTCAGGGTAGCGGCCCAGTGAGTCTGTGCGTACTGGAGCTGATCTGACCGCAGGGGACAGGAGATGGAGGGGACATTCATACCGAAGGACGTGCGATTCAGCTGACAAGCACATAATGCACCGGCCAAGCCCTGACGAGATCCGCAATGCTCCTGCACCGCCTCGCTCTCCGGGAGTGATGTTGGCACCAAGACCGAGTTTGTTGGCATGCTGCTGGTGAACCAACTCCTGCTGGTCAATTCAGACCAAACCGTTCAAGCACGCAGAGCTTATTTACTTCACTGAGTCGGCAGAGTGTTACGATAACTCTCTCTCTCTCATGTCTTATCCATATGCTGTGAAATATTTGAAAAAGGGAGAAACGAACAACAGGATCCTACACATTTCTCTGGATGCCTGTTTAAGATGTGTATATGAAACTTCTCCAAGAACAGCGCATCACGGGCCGAGCTGCACTTTCCAGGTAGTGAGCTTTAATACTAAACCCACGAAGGACTGGGAAACTGTACATCTCGCACAAAACCACTTCATTGCCACCTGTCCACCCACACGTAAATCTCTCTTGAAGAAAGAACCCATTTATTTGTACAACAGGCAATGCAGGCTTCCTGACACCTGATATTGTTTTCCCAGCTGGCTGTTTAACTGAAGTCCTCGTTCAGATCTGCCACGCAGGCGAGGCCGTGTACACAGGGACGCACTTGTAACGCTCACAACACAATCCTACACAATCTCTACAGGCATGCGTGGTTTTTTTTTTTATTATTTGGTAATTATCCAGGGATTCATTTCTCCCTTTTTCAAATTAAGTCGCTCAAACTCAGTGTTCGCTGGCGGAGGAGTGTGGCTCATATCTCATCCTCGGGTACCTCGGGGAGTACGATTATAATTGCGAGTAAATTGTCTGCAAACACGAGCATCTCCAGAGACTGGTGTCACACTGCGCCACTTCCAGTGGTGAGGAAAGCGGGCAGGGATACTGGAGGCCCCCCACCTTGACCTGGCTCCCCATGCGCAGCAGAGAGATGCATTTCACGGTTTGGTGAAGTTCAGCCTGTGTGTGAGCAGCACAGCAGGGTACAGAAAGGGGTTTAACGGTTTAACCCGGCGCACACAGTTGCCAAAGTGAGTGAAGCACGGTGGTCTTGTACAGGAGCCAGTGAAGTCTGGCTGGGCCCGGCCGTGCTGCACCGTGGGAGCCGGTGCCGGGGGCGTGGTGGTCGGCGCTGCGTACCTGCAGGGTGCTCCCGGGGAAGGAGGGGATGGCGGGGTAGTCCGTGATCTGCAGGTCATGCACGTGTCCGTTGAGCACGGCGGCGGGGAGGTAGACGTGGCGGGCGGGGCTGGGGGCGGGCTGGGGCGGCGCCGCCTCGCTGTACTCGTTGTAGAGGAAGCGACGCACCAGCGCGGTCTTGCCCACGCCCTGCGCCCCCAGCACCGCGATCTTGAAGGGGCTGGCCATGCCCCCGCCTCGGCCCCGGCCACCTGCCCGCTCCCCGCCCTCCCAGACCACCGGCCAGTGCATTCAGGTCGGCAGGCTGGCCCGGGCCACACATAGTCACCGGGGCGCCGAGCAGCGGCCACGCCTCCGTCCCATTCATAGGCCGCCGCCCCCGACCGCCACCGAGCGCACCCTGCCAGGGAGGAACAGGACAGCGTTAGCCATGCAGCTGTGTGTGTGTGTGTGCGCGCTCCTGTTTCTATTTCAGGATCCATGGGAGGGGGAACAGGCACAGATTGGACTGGTGCAGCTGGAGAGGATATTTTTACCTTCACACACAGTGCAGTGTCAGCGCAGTTACACAACATCAGAAGCTCACGACACCCACAGCACCTGGCTCGGGCTAATTTGAGAAGCTGCTGCACGTAGCACCTGCGGTGGAACGGACGGGCTGCAAGCGGGGTCTGGGTGCTTCCCTGGTGCGTGTGAAGCTGCACGGATGCACGGATGCACAAGAGACCCCTGACCTACAGGCCCACAGACCAGGCAGCATCGCAAGTCTGGCTCCAGTCTAGACCACACTCAGGCCCAGCTCAAGGCACCAAGAACCCGTCCAGCTCTCTTCACCGGAGGCGGTGGACAATGTCTTCCATCCCTGCTTCCAATCCGTTAACTGATCAGAATATTCCTTCAACTACAACTGCAACACAGTGGGAAGAAACCCTGGACCATGAGGGCTTAAATCAGTGCATCTGAACATCAGTGTCTCATGGCTGCTAATACAACACAAACTCTGCACTGATCAGAGCTCTGAAAAACATTTCCAAAAAGCCACAAATGCATCAACTTGGAAAGAACAGGAATGATAATAATGAAGGACAATTATTGCAGAGATGGACGTACACTGAATAACCTACATTTACACTGTTAGAACGAATGTGTTAAATTTAGCACATTCTGTGTTTGTTCAAGGAACATACAAGTTTGTTACAATTCACAACACAAACTAATGTGTTAAAAAGATACATTATTGTGTTGTGCATTGGTGAAATTAAACACAAAGTTGTATTGTCCTTGAACTACAGAATGTGTTCAGTTTAAAACATTAGTCCTGAGAGTTTCTCAGTATTTCTGAACTGACTTGACTTCCAAGCCGCTAGATTTCAGCTGCTCAGCGGCTGCCTGGTCTGCACTCAGTCTCTTAACCACAGATCTCTTTCTCGCGGCCTCTCGATTCTGTTTATCTGGTTAGAAGAGAGAAAAAGCTTTTAGATGTGTCACGCAGGACTTACACTGATATGTATTTAACAACTTCCATTTTTAACACCGGGACTTTCTATTCATAACACAGCAGGCACATGCCTCCGTGTCATTTTAAACAGGTCTAGCGCTGTGCTTGGGAGTGGAGGCACACAAAACGAAACAATGAACATTTCTGATTCACAAACAAATATGTTTTAGATAATCCACCTCACAACATGATCTTCCTCCACACCGCTGCATGGAACGCAAGAGGGATTCTATAGAGAGGTTTTTTAGAGAGACAAAAAAGCCAACTGGCCAGAGCTAGTGGGCATTTTGTCATTTTAGTGCAGATGTCCAGCTCTCTGTTGGATCGCAGATGAGCCCTTTCAGAAAGTCTTTCTGGTCAGTCTGCATTTTCAGAATGAGTAACCTAACAATTTACTAAGCTGAACAAGTCCCCATTCGTTTATTCATATTTTGAAGATATATTTGAGAAATACTGTTTTGTTGTGTGCTCTATTTAATATCCTAACACTGCTTGATGCTTTGTGTTGCTCATGTGTTTGCTTGGTATTAACTGCTAAATAGACACTTGATCCCATTATTATGTATATTCTATGAATGCATGTTTGCTGGATGTTTCTGCTACATGCGTTTTTTTGTTGCATCGTTTCTGCTGCTCGTTTTTGTTATGTTTTGGTTTTTATGTTGTAATCTCCATGAACTACAGATGAAAATAAATGTGTCTAACCCTGGCACATTCACAGCAGTGTCTATCAATGTGCAATGTCCCTGCCAAACAGACAAATACATACAAATACCACAGTGTGGCCTGGCACTGAGTGTATCCATTAATCCAGTGTGCGGGTTGCAGGGGAATGTGCCCGTACAGTCAGTCTTCTTCTGGATTTACAATCCGGCATTAACTGATGGTATTATTATA